>NW_007247769.1:1678289-1712069 GCF_000164805.1 Carlito syrichta | reverse complement strand
GTGTGTGTGTGAGAGAGAGAGAGAGAGAGAGAGAGAGAGAGAGAGAGAGAGATTGAGATTGAGATTTACTGAACTGACCAGGAGCCTCGCCTTCATTAGCATGCTGATTTAAACTGTCAAGACTGCTGTCTGGCCAGACCACTGAGGAGCAAAGACAATGACAATACAGATGGCGGCTCAGGATGTAAATGTCTCATTGTTGCAGCACAATAAATGGATTCACCCTCCTGCTAAATGTCAAGTTCATATTTCTCTTGGCACCAGCTGTGCCTCTCCCCTTCTCCACCGCTGCAGTGAGCCCTGGCTCCCAAAAGCCCACCCTTCACTGGCTGCCCAGGCTCAGCACTGGAAGTTGCATAGTGTCAGCATGGTTGACATGGTCAATGTGAACACGACTGGTCCACCTGTAGGGGGAAAACAGTCTTTGTGTGGAGCTCTATCCCCCAAAATTCCTGAGCTCTGGCTTTGGGGAGCCCTGGACTTTGGGATACAGCTTGAGCAGCTGACCAAACCAGGGGGTGGCGCTAATGGAAGCTCTCCCTGTACCAGCTCACAGACTGAGAATTGGCAGGATGACCATCAAGACCAGTTACCAGCAGGCTCTAAATGCATTTACCGTGAGAGGCTATTGGTGCCCATCCCCACTCCTTCTACCATCAAGTGCCTATCCATTCTGACTTCTCATGATTGCTCCTTTCTGCGCCATTTCTACATTGGTGCTGAGGGTGGTTTTGCTGGGGCTTTGCTGCACTGCCCTGCTCCAACAGACTTCCCTGTCCCCAGGCCATTCTCCATTGTATCAGGAGTGTCTCCCCAAATGGACGCTCTGGGCAGGTCACTGCCTAACTCAGAATCTTTCCATGGCTCCCACTGACTTTTAATATAAAGCCAAACCCTTAGCAAGCCATGGAAGATTGAGTTTGGCCCATTCCTCGGAACTCAGTCTTTTGAGTTTGCCCTTTGCCCAGCCTTTCCAGGCAGCATGGCGGTTGCTTACCTTGGGGTCCTCTTCCCTCTTCCTGAGTGCAGGGACTGTGTTTACTTCCCATGCATGCCTAGTGCCTTGCACGGAGTCTAGGACAGAATATGTGCTCAGTAGCAATTGAAGGGTCATTCATTCATGACTCAGACCTCTCTATACGTTGTTCCCTAGTGCAACCTTGAGTCTCCCTCTCTCCAGAAATCCTTCAGCTAGCTCTTTGTTGTCTGAACTGTCTCCCTCATCCTACCTGTTTTCACCGTCCTAACCATTCTTTGCAGTTTAGCTCAAGTCCTCACCCCACAACATCTCACCTTCTTCTTGACGCCTCTGTACTGCTCTGTCTTCTTAAAGCTTCTATTGTACCTGATTAACAGCATCCCCCATGTGGAGCTTCATAATGTAAGGCCCTGTAATAATCATCAACACCTCTAAACCCAATCTGTAAGCACGGTTAATAACAACAGGTTTGCCATAAATTTTATATTAATACACAATGTAAATAAAGCACATAGCACAGAGCCTGGCACATAGTAAGTGCTCAGAATGGGTTTGTCTGATGATGAGAATGAGGGTGGTGGTGGTGGTGATAGTGATGATGATGATGATATATCTTTGTTTTATATCTCAAACCCCAGATTGTTAATCCCCTCTTTAAGGGGAAGCACCACTGCTTATAGTAGTCTTGACAAATCTTAAAGCTCAATGCCTTACCTCTGGTGGAAGCCTGATTGATAATATTAATCACATTGATAATATTCTTATGCTATTGATATTAATCATGCTTACAGGGAAAGAGCATTGGATTAGGAGTCAAATGGACATTTAGTCTTGCTTTTCTCTCTAGGTCTCAGCTTCCCTAGCTATCAATAAACGAGTTTTCCAGTGATCTATCACAGAAACAAAGGAGTACAACATGTTCTTACTCATAAGCTGATCCTGAACACTTACCATAATACTATACAAAAGGATTGGCAAGCCGGGCTCGGTGGCTCAGCCTGTAATCCCACGCCTTTGGGAGGCCGAGGTGAGTGGATTGCCTGAGCCCGCGGGTTCGAGACCCGCCTGGGCAGCGAGACCTCATCTCTACAATAAATCAAAAAATCAGCCGGGCATGGCAGCGCATGCCTGTAATTCCAGCTACTCAGAAGGCTGAGGCGGAAGGATCGCCCGAGCCCAGCAGGTCGAGGCTGCGGTGGCCGGGAGCGGCCACTGCACTCCAGTCTGGGCGACAGAGTGAGACTCCAACTCAAAAAAAAAAAAAAAAAACAAAAGGATTGGCAGTAGCAAGATACTGCTGGAGTGGAGGGGGAGGGGCAAAACATCAGTAAGGGTACTTGGTCTCAAACCAGGCAAAGTGGAGTCAAAGGGAGGCCCAAACCTTACCTACACAACATCCACTTGTATATCTAATCCTGAATTGTACCTCACATCTCTAAAATAAAATATATATTTTAAAAATGAGTTTTCTAGCAGGGCTCAGTGACTCAGCCTGTAATCCCACGCTTTGGGAGGCGAGGTGAGTGGATTGCCTGAGCCCGCAGGTTCGAGACTCACCTGGACAACTTGGTGAGACCTCATCTCTACAATAAATCAAAAAATAAGCCAGGCATGGTAGCACGTGCCTGTAGCTCCAGCTACTGGGAAGGCTGAGGCAGAAGAATCATAGGAGCCCAGCAGGTCGAGGCTGCAGTGGCCAGGAGCGGCCACTGCACTCCAGTCTGGGTGACAGAGTAAGACTCCAACTCAAAAAAAATAAAAATAAAAATAAATAAAAATGAGTTTTCTAGAATAATCTGGGTCACATCTAGTGATCTGAGGGTCCATCTAGTAATTATGTGGTTATCAGCAAGACCAGTCTATACCAAAGTGGACTCCTTCCATATGGACCATCCCTACCCAGTATACTTGGGCACACAAATGCAAGCACACCAGTGGGGAAACAGCAGGCACTGGGGTTTATGTCAGCCAACTAATAGAACACAGATCCTCACTGCAACATGCAAGTGCTTTTTATCTCAAAGGTTACTCTGTGTAGTATTATGGCTGACTTTCCTTCTCCTTCGCATAACCTTCTCAGTTTAGCAGATGTTGCATCAAAATGATGCAAAGTATAGGTGCTTATTAACATTTCTGCAACCAACACCCATTTTTGCTTCTGGGCCCACGATCTATGACTCCTAAAACAACCTCATTTGTTACCCCTAGCTTCTGGAAAATCACCACCTTTTTATCTGAATGAGCTTGTGTCTTAAGCAAAATAGAAAACTGAGCTTCAAATTCTACCAAGTATCAACCACATTATTCTATGTAATGAAAAACCAGACTTCACTGTAAGGTAGGACTGCCTACAACAGAGTAAACAGCACAGCCCACTGCAAAAAGGTTTCAAGACAGATAATGTAGCCTCTCTATTTATAATCTGTGTGATCTTAGGCAAATCACTTAAATGTTCTCTCATTTTCTCCTACTATAAAGTGGGGAATTTCATCTCAACACAACCTCAGGAGATAGACACTGAACATCATGGCATTCACAAAGCATACATTCAGACAGGTGCTCAGAAGAGGTTAGCCCTTCCCTCCCTCTCAGCCCTGAGGACCCTGTGGAAATGCATATAGGGCGACTTTGAGGTAAAGTGGGACTCTGATCTACTGCTTATGACCTAACTGGATTATCTTGCACAACTTACCTAGTCTCCGTGCACCTCATTTATTTCATCTATAAAACTATCAATATATCCCCTAGGGTTAGTGTGGAGATTAAATACATTAATACATGAAAAGCATTCAGGGTAGTGCCTGGCACACCATAAGCACTCAATACATATTTATTGTCATCACCTATGCTATCATCATCATTTAATGATATTGAAGAACAGGTAAATGTTTATCACTTTCATTAATATTTGGTCCCAACCACACTAAAGGACCAAAATCTTGAGCAGGCAGGCCATACTGTAAGGTAAAAGGTCAGTACTGTCAAATCTATACAAGGCCGCAGAAAGCAAATGAGGGCCAGCTACCCACACAGATTATCCTTGAAAAATGTTTAAAGCATCATCCACTCTGATGTCAGAATGCATGTGCTCTGGCAATGCTAGTGTAACATCCTACAAAGATTAGAAAAATATCCCAAGGAAGATAAACTGAACTGAGAAATAGGCATAGCATAACTCAAATGTGTGTTCCCTGTCCGTGGTCCTGAAAGAGACTAGTGGACGAAGGCTGGTGGGAGATCATGACATTCTACCCCTTTGCAAACAGATGAAGACCTTTATTGAAGGAATGGTATAAACATGAGGTAACAGAAGAAAATACATATAGAAGGTCATGACTTCTGAGCAATTTTTAAGGAGGAAAAAGAAAAACACCTTGGTATCAGGTACAAATAAAGTTATTGAGAATAACTATGTTTTTCTTAGTAATTGAGCTTCCCCACTTCTTATTCCCCTGAACTTATGAACTTATTTAAAAAATACATGGCCAGACTCTGGCTCAGCCTGTAATCCCAGCACTTTGAGAGGCTGAGGCGAGTGGATTGCCTGGTCTGTGGTTTCGAGACCAGCCTGGGCAACTTGGTGAGTCCTCACCTCTACGATAAATCAAAATATTATCTGGGCATGGTAACACACACCTGTGGTTCCATCTACTTGGATGGGTGAGGGGGAAGTATTGCTGGAGCCCAGCAGGTCAACACTGGGGTAGCCATCAGCATGCCACTGCACTCCAGCCTGGGCAACAGAGTGAGACTCCAACTCAAAAAACAAACAAACAAAAACTCATGATGCATACCAGAGATAACATGAGTCATTTGGAGAACCAATGCTTCTGCTATAGTCTGATTGCCTGTGTCCCCTCAAAATCCATATGCTGAAGTCCAAAGATCCAATGTGATGATATCAGGGGGAGAAGCCTTTGGGAGATGATAGATCATTAGGAGGCATTCTCATGGATTGGATAAGTGCCCTTATCCAAGAGAGCCCAGAGAGCTCTCTTGTTCCTTCAACAATGTGAGGGCACAATGAGAAGATGGACATCTGTGAACCAGAAAGCAGGCCCTCACTACACCCGGAATCTGCCAGCACTTTGAGCTTGGATGGCTCAGTCTACATAACTGTGAAAAATAAATGTTTTTTGTTTAAGCCACTCAGTCTATGGTGTCTTTTTGTAGCAGCTCAAATAGACTAAGAAGTCTTCCTTCTGCTGGTATGGATGGTAAGAAATTGAACGACATAGATCCCCTATCCTGAAATGAGTTAATTCTTCTATTCTCTAATTTACTGTAAAGAGGTGACAGGGAACATTTATTAAGAGTGAGACTCTGCAATTTCAATCCTAAACCCAATCTAAACTAATCCAGTTCTGAATTCCAGTCTAATGCCATCACTAATCAAGATGCAATCTTGGGCAGGTTCCTTCACCTGATTGTGCCTCAGCTCAGTCTTCTATAAAAATGATTAAAAAATAGTAATCAGCTCATAAGATTATTTTTTAAAACAAATAAAATAGTAAGTCTGAATAGCTTAGAAAGTACCTGCTACATTGTGAGAACCCAATAAGGATAAATTTTATTACAAATATTATAATTGATTTTTGTTGTTTTTATTATTGCTGTTGTTCCAAATCAGGTTTAACAATATCTTGGTTTGCAAGTATAGCCTTCCTTCTTTCTGTTCCTTTTTTTTGTGAGTTGGAGTCTCACCGTGTTGCCCAGACTGGAGTGCAGTGGCCGCTCCCAGCCACCGCAGCCTTGACCTGCTGGACTCTGGCGATCCTTCCGCCTAGTCTTTCAAGTAGCTGGAACTACAGGCACGTGCTACCACACTCGGCTAATTTTTTTGATTCATTGTAGAGAGGAGGTCTCACCAAGTTGCCCAGGTGGGTCTCGAACCCGCGGGCTCAGGCAATCCACTCACCTCAGCCTCCCAAAGTGTGGGATTACAGGCTGAGCCACCAAGCCTGGCTCTCTCTATTCCTAATATCTACCCCCTCTTATCCCTCTCCTGAGCAAATTGGGGACAGATCAAGTGAGAGCTAAGAAAAGTTTATTTACCCACCCACACATTGAGTTCAATATGAAAAAGAACTCAGAAATTTCTTAAAATGAGAAACAGTAAAAACATAATGCCACAATTCCCCTAAAAGTTATAGAGAGATTTACAGGCCCTCAGTCCATATCACAGCAGAGCCACTCTCCACCCCCTACCAGCCATGCTGGGGTGCCGCCCCCTGATTCCCCACCACTCTGTCAGCTTCCACAGGAGCCCAGCAAGCTAGTAGGGTTTACACAAGCTGTACAGATCACCAAAGCCAGGGATCAATTGTTTTGCTCCTTTGAAGAATGTTCCGTGTTGACTTAATGTTCTCAGCCCACAACCTAAAACCTCCAGGACTCAGAATGCAAGACAAACAATGTTAATGGGCCCACCTTATCCCAAACTCAGGATACTTTCCTAAATACTATGCACCATGGTTCTTCAATCTTCTTAGCATTCCAAAGCACAGGCACTTAGTGTTTTCCTCATTATACAGAAAAGGTAGCTGAGGCTCAGAGATTAAAGTGACTTGCTAAAAGTCACACAGCTACCAATGAATGATAAAATCAGGACAACCCTTGATGGCTCTTCAGGAAGCAAGTTTTCCTGAGAAAAGCAGCCAGGGAGAACTCGAATCTTACCACTTACTATCTATATGATTCGGGGAAAGTGACTTAACCTACAAGGACTCAGTTTCTTCATCTGTAAAATGGAAATATTATTTTCCATTAGGGATGTTGAAGAGTGAACAATAAAGTGGGAAAAGCACTGAGTCTACTGTTTGGCACAGAGATGGGAATGAATAGGAGGATGCTGTTATTGTTGCTATTATTAGGTGAGTTCTATTCCCTTTCCAGTGTACAGAGTCACATGGACTCTAGACTATAGGAGGTAGTGACATGCACTGGCTTCAACAAAACACCAGTGTTTTACTACTTCCTTCCCCAGCAATGTAGCTGCCAGCCACATGCCTGAACAGCAGAGAGCCCAGTCATCACATGTGGCTAATTGGGGAACTTCTAAACCCTATACAACCCAGCTCACCTGTCTTGGCGTACTCCCAGGCCTCTGACACTGCGTGTCAGCAGGCCTGAGCATAAGGAATACAGTATCTAATAATGAGTGATAACTTGCTTTTCCCTATATTTAATTTACACAAAGTGCTTTATGATTTACAGCATCATGGCAACAGTGATGTGATGAAACATACAAATTTCCATAAACATATCAATTTCTATCATCAACACATTCATTTCCATAAACAACCATTCCTGTCTTATCTAGGTAGAACCAGTAAGGATAAAATGATGCTGAAGAAGGAGTCAGTGAATGGAATTTTATAATTATCAATATTCAAATACCCAAATCCTCATTTTTTTAATTTAATAAATATGGCAGTGGCCAAGAAAACAGATAACCTGTCCTTTCTCCCAAACTGCCCCAGGGAACACTGCAACGTCTTAAAGAAATAAATTGCGAATTATCTTCTCGCATGGCTTATCCAAGCTGCTACTTTCTTTTTGTTCATACTTAATGAGATGATGCCACACACATAGATGAGATCCACTCAAGTCTATGAAGATTGACAGCACTAGGTACACTTTCCAGGATCCTGGAAATACAATGAAGAACAAGACACATTCCCCGCTGTCAAGGAAGGCATGGCCCAATATGGGAAACAGATTATACAAAAATGACAGTGTGATGGGCTGACTTGGGGCTGGGGGAGCACAGAGGAGAAACATGTTCCCTGAAGTTGGGGCTCAAAGCTGAGACCTAAAGGGTGCATAGAAATTGGTCAGGGGACAAGAGGGGAGAATGAAAAGAAGTTTCTCTGATTCAAGAAAACACTTGGGCAAAAACTCATTTGTAAACAGAGCTTGGGGACCTCAGTGCAGCCACTGAGTGATCACCCTTAAACACAGCAACTCCCAGCCACCCACGCAACATCAACAGCATTCTGTGCTTGTTGAAGAGCTGAAGCAGCCCCCAGCTGTCAACACCTTCTGCCAGCCGTGCTGGTTCCTGGAGGGCTGTTCTGCCCAGGGGTCATTAATGATTTGGTGTCCCCTGCAGGCTCAGCCCAGAAACCCCACCTCTCCACCTGCTGCTGTTACCCTAGCTGACCTCCTGCCTCCCTGGGTCACAGAATGGATAGCCCTGCCATCTGTTTCTCTCCCCAGAGCACTAGGCATGGAACACGGGGGATTTGTGGGGTCACCAGGCAGAGCCAGGAGAGTTCTGCAGTGACAGAGAACTAGCAGCACACTTGAACACATGCATAGGATGGCAGAAAGGAGACCAGAGGAGGCAGATTAGGGATTCAAAAAGGAGAACCAGAAACCACAGAATTGCACAGCTCTCAGAAGAAAGCCATTTAATCAGCCTCATCCCAGCTTCCAAAGTCAGACTAATGCAGAGATACTGGACTCATTTAACAATGAACCTGTGTGTTAATCTAGTTAAAGACAACGCTTCCAGTTCTAAAGATGAGACAAACAAAAGGCAGGTTCTTTTCTCTTTAACAAATGGGGCCCTCACACAGAGAACACACACTCATCAGCTATGTGTAAAACAATCACGTTTTCATTCTGTTTCCTGCCTGGAGATCCAGAATGGCTGGAGGTCAGGGAGGGTGTTAATTCCACCAGCCAACTCCAGAAGGTGAAACAGCAATGGTATAAATGGTATACAGCAGGATGTGAGTCCTTGTACCTTGGACAGGTCTGTTGGCTCTTCTCTTTAATTTCTTCTAATTTAGAAAAAGATACTTTTTTTGTAGTGACAAAGTCTCCCTATGTTGCCCAGACTGGTCTTGAACTCCTGGGCTCAAGCAATCCTCCTGCCTTAGGCTCCCAAAGTGCTAGGATTATAGGCACGAGCCATCACACGTGGCCTTCTTTTTTATTTTCTTTAATTAAAAAAAATTTTTTTTAATTGTTTTTGTAGAGACAAGCCTTTGCTAGCTCCTCTTTTTATGAACCAAATGGGTGAAACTACTTGCATCCAGAACGACCTGGCAAATACCCACAGCCCTCTCAAGCTACATCACTACAAACCTGTCAATGCTTGTAATTCAAAAATAACTTTTGTGCCTAAATTCAAACTACTACGTTGCAATGAGACTGCAGCATTTTTAGGCCTCAACTCACTGTGGGCTCAAAATAATAATCTGAGCTTCACAGTTCTTGCTTGTGAAACCCAGGCTTCTGGAGAGGCGTCTCCCCAGGCAACCGCTCCAGTACATCCTGCATTAGAGGATAGTTCAGAAAAGAGGCACTTGTGTTGCCTTGGACTACTATGGAGTGACTGCGCAGCTGCTAAAGTGTTGCCTAATTGAGGATCTGCTTTAAAGAGGATGTGAGTGTGATGGATAATTGGTGCATTTTCATGCTTCTGAGACTAAACTGTGAGCTCTCTGGGAGGTAGAACCCACTTCCTTGTCTCCCCACAGCCTGAAGCAAATAATATGATTTCAATACATGCATTTGTTGAGTGAGTAAATGAATAAAAGAAACATATTAGGTGAATTTCTGAAATAATGAAATCAAGTGAGCCCCCAGAGACTCTGTCACCTACTTCAGACCTCTGATCAATTGCTACCTGCTCCATGACTCCCTTGTGGAAGGTTCACATGCCACCCTCCCACCCGTACCCACGTCTCCTTTCCTTTGCTGTGTTTGACTCTTCTCCAGGAGGCTTATTATACTATCCTACATGCAAGCATTTTACTTGGAAATGTGTTTTTACTTACGGTGTACAGGTCCAAAGGGCACAGATTTTTCTCTTTCATTCACTACTCCATCTCCACTACCTAGAACTGGCTCCTTGCAAGGGTTCACAAAACATTTTGGGAGGGTTTTCATTGTAAGACTCTTTATAAATTGCTACATCTCTAAATAGAAATGATGAAAGACATCTCTGTTCAGTGAACCAAGGATCTATAGACATGTAAATTAATTTTTTTAAAAAGATGTATTTGAGGACCCTTAATCGAAAAAATGTAACTATTTCTTCTTGCATTTTTTTATATTTGCAATTTGATCTCAATATACCATTTGAGCTTTATTACATCGTCATCATCTTCATGACCACAATCATCACCATTATCATCCACAATTACAGAAAACATTTACCAACTGCCTGCTGTGTACAATGCACTTTGATAATGGTGTTTGGGAGACAATGAATGGGATGTTGAGGTTCCTGTCCTCAAACTGCCTGCCTAATGGGAGCATAGAGACATAGTTACATATAAAACATACTAAATGTTAACTAAGAGATTACAACAGTGCTGTCCAACAGAAATATAATAATGAGCACCATACGACTAATTTAAATTTTCTAGTAGCCTCATTAAAAAATAAAAATGAACAGGTGAAGTTAATTTGTTGTCGCTGTTTTTGAGTTGGAGTCTCACTCTGTCGCCCAGGCTGGAGTCCAGTGGCAATCTCATGGCTACCGCAGCCTCCATCTGCTAGGCTCAGGAGATTTTCTGCCTCAGCCTTCCAAGTAGCTGGAACCACAGGCATGCATCACCATGCCCCACTAATTTTTTTATTTATTGTAGAAATGAAGTCTCACCAAGTTGCCCAGGCTGGTCATGAAACCCTGGGCTCAGGCAATTGTCTTGCCTCAGCCTCCCTAAGTGCTGGGGTTAGACGTGCACATTGCACCCAATCTATTTTAATAATATTTTGTAGGACACAATATACCAAAAATATTATCATTTCAACATGTGCCTAATAGTCTTCAAGTTTTGTTGATGAGATATTTTTTGTACTTAGTTTTGGAATGTGTATGACATGGCACATCTCAATTCAGACTCACTGTATTCCAAGAGTCTAGGAGTCAAATGTGCCGAGTGGCCACATATTAGACCCTATGGACAGCTCAGGGGTAGACTTAACTATTTTCAGAGTAGGGGAATACCTTGGTGGACAGTGGAATCTGGCAAAGGCCCCTTGAGAAAAGTCCCTTCTCCCCGCCCCCCCCCCCACTTTTTCTTCCTCTTTCCTTCCCCATCTTCCCCCTCCTCCCACTCTCACCTGTATAGAAGTAAGTGTGGTGTGGCTCCAGGGATACATGGGTGTCCCAGGATGAAAACAGAGGGGAGTATGGTCCCACCCACTTAAAGTCCCTGTTCCACACCACCTCTGCTCCTTATTCTCCGAGGCACAGTCAGGAAAGGTAAAATCCCATTGCAGCACAAATGAGAGATCTGGGGCTTTGCCCACAAGCACTAGAATAAGATTCCTCTGATCTTAAAAGAAAAGTGTATTCAGGCTTTAGGCAACCCCAGGGACTTAGACTTGCTCTCAGCCCTTGCATGTATCAGACTCACCTAGAGAGAATGTTAAAAGCAAAGATGCCACAAGCGTATGCCCCCAGATTTTGATTTAATTGGTCTAGAGTGAGGTTTGGGGATTCTGGGACCTTTTAAAGGCTCCTAGGAGGCGCTAATGTGTACCTAAGACTAAGAACTGCTGGATTGGGGTATAGAGATCACAGGATGGAGGAGAGGAAAGAATGGCTATTTGGCTATGATGCCATTAACCACAGTGTTGAGCATCATGCTTTTTCATTTGATCCATACCATATCCTTGTGAGATGGGTATTACTGATCCCATTTTACAAGCAAGGAAATTGAGGTGCTGAGAGGTTAAGTAACTTTTCCAGGGTCATACAGTCAGCAATTGGCAAAGCAAGAAATTCGATCCAGGTCAGGTCTGACTCAGGACCCATGCTCATCCCTTCATATCAATGCTTGTCCATCCTCATCATCAACTTTGTCCTTCATCTTTGCTACACAAGTCTTGGTTCATGGTGAGAAACTGGGAAGGGGATGAGAGGATGAAGCTAACCAGGCCAGAAGGGTACAGGGGGAAGTTGAAGAAAAACACAGTAATGGATACAGTGGGAAGGGAGGAGCATCCTTCAGAGATGGGCAGCGTCTCCTGGGAGACTTTTATATGTACTGAAGAGATAAAGGATTGAAAGAGCACATAAGGAGGAGGGTACCAACACTGACCACTAAACTCATTTGGCATCATGACAATGACGTAGTGATGAGAAAAGTCGCCCCAGAAGATTAACCATTACTTAGCTTCCACAGGGGAGCCTGCCCTCCCTCATCGATGGAAAGGCTGGAAAGAGGATACAGAATAGAAGACAAAATAAAAGAGATGTACACAAGGATATGTTCTTTTTCTTAGATTTCTTACCCTGTAAAATCTCCAAGTAGCAAAAATTAACTCAGTACTTACAAAAAAATGGGGAGGGGGAAGAAAAGCAAAAGAAGAAAGAAGGGAAACCTGGCAGTGCTGGAAGAGAAATTAGTCTTGCCTGACAGTATTTAAATTGAATGTCTGTGAGCATGGCCCATAATTTTTAGTGAAAGTAGAAGCTATTAAAAAGTCGATGCACAAGATTAAAATTTAGAACGCTATTTTAATAATACCAAATTCTACTCAATTTCAAATGGCTGTCATTTTTAAGCTCTACCAATTTGAGAACACTTGATTGATGGCATTGGGAGTTAAGTGATGGGAAGCCTGAACTTGGTAGGTCAAGATCAGCTGACACAGCTAAAGAGATGAATGTTTATCCTCAAGGAACCAAGTAGACCAGGCTGATAGGCCTCTGAGACTCTGTTTTCCTATCTATCAAATGGGACTAACAATATCTTCCCTATCTAAAGGAATAAGTGTGGTGGAGGATGAATAAAAGCAAAGCACTAGGGACAATAATGCATCATGCACCTGCTATGTGGAGGGCCTGTGCTAGGTCGCAGGCCATCTCTTTCTGGAAGTTTCCCTAGTCTCGCACTTCTAACTTACAGAGGCAACCAACAAGTAGTTGGACTAATCAGTGCTAGGGTATGGGCAAGCTCAGGATGTTCCTGGAAAGTCATCTATCACATTCACCAGACCTGCCACCCTGAGGGTCTGGGAGTTTGTTCTGTGTATGTAGTGACTAGGCCCTCAAAGAATATTGCTAGTTCACTCATTCAAATTACTGTGCCTGCTATATAGTGAATGGGCCCTCAATGAATATTGTTAGTTCTCTCATTCAACATATTCCTTGCCCTACGGTATTTTTCTTAAGTTGAGATGACAAATATTTACCAAACAACATAATATCAGTACTAATAGAGAGATTATCAGAGTGCTACAGGAAGGAGCAGAGGGGAAAAAATCATTTCAACTTGCTATTAAAAAGCCAATTTAATATTTTTATCATTTATTATCATCATTGTGGTCACCTTTAGTGCTGGTGACAAATATGTCCTGCTCTTCACAAGCCCGGCATTAAACAGACTTACATTTCTCTGCTCCCTTTGAAGTTAGGCTAAGTCATGTGACCTACATTGGTCAATGAAATGACAGCAGAAGTGGCATGTGTCCCATGTTGACAGAAATTTTAAGCCGGGTTCAGTGGCTCAGCCTGTAATCCCACACTTTGGGAGGCTGAGGTGAGGGGATTGCCTGACCCCGCGGGTTCGAGACCCGCCTGGGCAACTTGGCGAGACCTCATCTCTACAATAAATCAAAAAATCAGCCGGGCGTGGTAGCGCATGCCCGTAATTCTGGCTACTCGGAAGGCTGAGGCGGAAGGATCGCCGGAGCCCAGCAGGTCGAGGCTGCGGTGGCCAGGAGTGGCCACTGCACTCCAGTCTGGGCGACAGAGTGAGACTCCAACTCAAAAAAAAAAGAAAAGAAAAGAAATTTTAGGTTTGTGCACAATTCTCCATGTTGTCTTCCCCCACCACGAAGCACATGTTAAAATGAAGACTCAGGGGGAAAAATAAGAAAACTGTAGGCTCCAGAAGGATGGGTTTCAGTAGCACCTGTGCAGAGCATGAAGCATGAGAAAAACTATATTGTTCATGCAGTCCCTACTGAGATTTGGGGGTTGTTTGCTACTGGAGCCTATCTTTATGACACAATCATGTCAGCAGGAGATCCAGCAAAGCATCTGTAAGGAAAGGGATGAGTAAACCAGACGGGTCTTGGGAGTGAAAAGAAAACAAGAGTTTTGTCTCACTTTGGTCACAGTCTCAGCTACTTTCTTTCAGAGGTTTTCTCTACTGGGATACTCTGAAAAGACCACTCAATTTTCAGAAGCCCCTAAGTGAGGAACCTTAGACTCCTGTCATTTATTTTCCTATCTTCCACTCTAACCTATGAAGAAATGCCTTCGTACCTGCTAGAAATTGTGCTAAGTGTACTCAGGCTGGATAGCTGGCTCAATATCACATTATAACCAGAGGCCCTAGGATAAACAGGCCTGTCTGTATGATATTTCTTTGCTTTTCCCATGATGGCTCTGCCTCTGTCTCTCTAAGCTCTCCAGCAAGAATTCCCCTTCAGTCAGAGTCCCTTACAGGCCCCAAGCCTTTGCTCCTGCTCTGCCTATGCTTGAGCTGCCTCTCCTTTTCACCTCTGAGCCTGGTTCACATCCCACCTCCTCCAGGAAGGGCCTTTACAGACTCCAGACCATTCTGTTCTCTTCATCCCACTAGCTCTGAACCCATCTGACACTTGGCCATGCATGTCCCATCAAAGGAATAGTGCTAGCTCGTTCTTCTGGACAAATTGGGTCTCTTCAAAGGAGGGGTGGGCTTCTGATTATTTCATTTGTAAAATGGGGTTCCTGCTTTGACCACTCAGAGCTGCCATAAGCATCAAGAGACTTGATGTAGTTAAAGCACCTGTCTGGATGACAGGCACATAACAGGTGCTCAAGAAATGAGCACATAACAGGTGCTCAAGAAGCTCCCCTTCTGCACAAGGTTTGAGCTTAGAGGGAGGGGCCAGCTCTTTATCTCCCCAAGGAAGCCCAGATGTATCCCTAGGATGTTTGATGCATGAAGCACTGGCACTGCTTTTCATTTTCTTTTTCATTTTCACTGTGGGTGAAAAGACACTGTTAAAACACATATACAGATATACAATGTATCTGTGGCATTAAAATCTCATAAAGGGGAAGGAGTGATCAGGAAAACAAATGCTTAAAAAGTCTCCATAGGTAGGCCAAAAAAAAAAAAATAATAACTGGCTGAGAAACACTGATCTAATAATAACTTCAATCAAAACACAGGCAGACTCTTCCATGTCCATCTCAACTGAGCCTCATATCATCCGTCTCTCACATTTCCTCTCTCATGTTTCTTCCAAATCAATAATATGGTACTTTAGAAAATTCTGTCAAATCCGCATTCCTTCCTCCTCCTCCTCCCTGTTCCCAGCTTCTCTGCTCCTGCTCTGATCTAATCTCCTGCCTCTCCTGGGATGTGAGCCATGCCACTGGCTGCAGGGAAAGCAGGCACAGAAGATCCTTGGTCTTCCAGACACAACAGACGTGACTGTGTTCACAGCTCTCCCAGCAACACCAAGGCAGGACAGAGCTGAGAGCTCCTGCCCACCCCCACATCCCCACTACCCTGCTTAACTCAGAATAGTACCTCAAGTCAAGGACATGCCCACAACTTTCAAGAGCACTGAATGGGCACCTTCTCAAGGGTTAGTGGTGGGGTTGGGCTTAGGCTGGTTTATTGGAAGATGGCAGACTATGCAGCTTGGCTTATTCAAGGTAGATATCATCTTGCCTGTCCTCAAGGCTGGATGATCTTCTTTCAGCCTCCCTTGCAGCTATGTATGGCTGTGCCACATATGCTACAGGGAAGGAAGTCTGACAAGGAGGAGCAAAAAGCTTAATCTGATGTTGCCCTTCTTTTTTTTCTTTCTACCTTGAAATACACCCAAAATCTGAAGCTGACTATATGTCTTGCACCACGAAGGAAAGCCAAGAGAATCTCGATATCCTAGGGATGCCAAACTTAACATGATAGATTAGCTGCACTAGTGCCAGCAACCCCTACAGCTAGACTTCTTGTAGTAAGGGGAAAATGCTTTTCTCTCTGTTACTTGCAGCCCCAAATGTCCTAACTACCATACTGTCACCCATCTGCCTTCCATGAAGTCTCTTAACAAATACATCTCTACTACAGAATAGAATGCCTCATGTCTCTCTATGTTCAACATGAGATTCAGAGATGCTCTATTGCACTTCAGGTTCCAGGGTCATGGCTTCTCTGCAGAGGGCTAAGCACATGGGCTTTGCAGTCAAGTGAACCTAGGTTCCAGTTTTGACTCCCTGCCAGAAGTTGTTTGGCTTCAGATAAGGCACTTCACCTTTCTGAATATCCATTGCTTTTGCTATAAAATGAAATTGAGAGCTACTTACTTCCTAGAATCATTGTAAGGATTAAATGAGACACATAAAGTGCTTACCTCAGTGCCTGGCACATAGCACATTCTCAACAGTTGTCAGCATCATGATGATTTTCTACTTTTCCTTTGTGGGTCTGTGTTTTTCTGTGAGCTTGTCTGTCTCATTTCCCAACTCTTTTTCTCAGAATTTTCTCATTTCCTCATCTCTCTAGTTCTTTCTTTCTTCCTTTCTCTGTTTCTTCATCTCTCTGCATGTGTCTCTCTCTCTGACTTTTTCCCCCTCCTCCCTCACTCCTACTTATGTTCACAGTGGAGGGAAACAACAATTTGCCCAATTTTTGAAGACCATATCCCTGGTAGGCACAACACCAGGTGCTGGTACAGGGTAGGCCCCCTCCTTTGGAAACATGTGCTCTTATTGTAGCCACTGGGTTGGGCCGAGACTGTGGGCCTAGAGGGCCAAGTGGGATCCATTGACCATAGTCCCCAAACTTCAACAAGGTCGTAGTAGCACTATTGAGAGTAAAGCATCCCAGATGTGTCTCATGTCCCAGAAAGCCCAGCGAGGGCAGCCCAGAAGGGCAAGAAAGGGCCTAGAGGTTGTACTTTACACAGTTTGTGAATTTCAAATCAGATAAAGATGTCAGGGCATTCTGGATCCTCACTGCCCCATTGCCTCATCTGTGCAGTAGTTCTGAGCAAGCTGACATTGTCACTTGGAATCAATCAGCGACATGAAATATTTCGACACTAAAAATGAAACAGCAAACAGCTCCAAGAAAATAGTTGAGGAAAGGTTGGTTGGTTTGTTTCTTAGCAGAGGTACTAATGGATTCTTGTCCTCTCTAGGTCAAAAGAAAGTCCTTCCCAGGCTCTTAGTCACAGTTCTTTAGATATGAGTCCCTCAGACTCCCTTGTGTTCTGCGGTACCTGTGATGAGGAGGGGTGGGGGGAGGGGTGGCTTCCTGTCAGGAAAAGTTGCTGAAGGCTGGTGGGGGTGTTATTGGAGAGGGGAGAGTCAGTTACAGAGGGGGTTTCTGCTCCACAGCAGGAATCACACCTCCTTTATGACTGGATTTATCAGCCGAATCTGAGAGCTGTGGAAGGAATCACAGAACCAGCTGTCTCACTTTCTGGCCTGCCCAGGAGTCCTTAGCAGAACTTGGAGTTTGATATGGTCAGGGACAATGCCTTCTCTCAAGAAATCCCAAATGGAGAGCAAGATCTATGTTTGTCAACCTAACCCACCATGGACACCGTCCTCTCCCCCCTCAGCTTCTCAAAGCTTCCACAGCACAAAACTGCCCCCTATAATGAGGAGGCAACTCATCAACAAGAACCAACACCAGTTGCACCAGCCCTGTGTTGACACTGTTCCTGTGCTCACTGCAGCCCTCACAGCCACACTGAGGGCCAACCTATTCTTCACATTTTACAAATGGCCTGTGGAGGTTAAGCGAAAGGTCCACGGTCACACAGCTACTAAGTGGCAAAGACATGCTTGAATCTAAGGTCTGTACCCTTCCTAACAACAACAACAATAACCGCAATAGCAAAGATATTAGTAAGATAATTTTAATGATAAAAACATATATAGCATTTACTATATATGCCAGGCACATATAACTGCTTTGCATGTATCAGCTCATTTAATCTCACTCCAATTCTGTGAAACAACTATTATTATTGCCCCATTTTACATATAGAAGGGGAAGTCCAGGGAAATTGAATAATTTCCCCCAAGGCCTTAGTGATTTGAGACTCTGAAAGTGGGAATTCAGGGATCTGCTTGCTGCAGTGGCCAAAGCCTCCCACCTTTCAGGAGGGAGCCATCCCCAGCCAGTTCCCCATGAGTCCAGGGACACTCATTCCTATGAAGAGTCAGCCCAAGCCCACCTCCAGGCTTGGACACTAGGTCCCTGAGGACCAGCCACTACACAAGTTTCCTGTTTGGTCTCACAAAACATGAAAGGTGCTATTATCAGAAGCCAAGGCTGCTTGCAAACTACAGAGGTGACACGAGGTAAATTCATTTCCTTCCTGTCAAGAGAAACTCCACAAGGCTATAATCAGAAGTTAATGTGTGTGCGTGTGATTGGGCCCATCACAGGGGTGGCACATAATTGAACAAGTGCTCCATGCCTGGAGGAGCAAAGTAAAGCCCCAGCACTGGGAAGTGTCACTCATCTGGCCAGCACACATTGGTTTTTAATAAAATTATGGAAATATTGCTGAAGGGCTATGGAAGGGACAGAAGCTTGAGGGGTGGGACCTCACCAGGCCTCAGAGAGCTTCAGTCTTGAGAAAGGACCTTATGCCTACCCCTAGAATGAGCATTTTCTTTAGGGATCTCTTCTCCAGGCTTAGTGACTTTGTGTTTCCTAGGTTTAAGGATAGGGGCTTGCTGTGGCTGTGTTTTTCTTACTGAATGGACACCAGGGGACTCTAAGTCCTCAGGTTACTGAAGATGGGGGGCAGATAGAGGACAGGTCCTTTCATTCCCTAACAATTGGCAATGATGACAATATCTGCATAGCCCTTACTATGAGTCAGACAATTTCCTGATGATTTTACATATATTAACTCATTTAATCTGAAAAACAATGTTATTCAATAGGAATTGCTACCATTCTAGTTTTATAGATGAGGAAACTGAGACACAGAGAGATGAATTTATCCAAGGTCATGCAGGTAATAAGCTGCATTAGTGCCCAGGCAGTCTGGCTCTGAAGTTCATCATCTTAACCATACACTCGGCTGCCTCAGTGAGTTGCCATAGCCTATCATTGAAGAATGGGAGAAAGGGAGAGATGATATGAGGGGGATGATGTGCTTCCGTGGCAATTGGATTCATTCACTCACATCTTTATCAAGCACTTTCTTTTTGTCAGATACTGTTTTAGGCACTGAGGATACAGTAAAGTATAAACAGACAAGAAATCATATTCTAGAGAGAGGAAACAAATCTAACATAAACATACAAATAAGACAATATCAGAGAATGGAAAATTTAATGAAGGAAAAAAAAAACAGGAAGGCAGACTGACCAGGGCAGGAAGAGGTACACAAATTATTTTAGAGATGGGAAAGATTAACTTTAAGAACTAGAGAAAAGTGTTTAGAAGTAGGTCTATTCAATAATTCATTTGTTAAGAGGTTTCAATCGCCTACAAAACACAGGAAGGAACCCATCATCAAGGCTCTTGAGAAGCCAAGAACTGAGAGACCCATGAAGACAAAAAGAGACTGGGCTCTGCTCCACCCACCCACTCAGGGGCCCAGGAGGATGGAAGCTCCGCCATCTTGCATTGTACCATGGGAAGCTCACAGCCTCCTCAGCTGCCATCAAGGAAGGGAGCAATTACATGACACCACATGGGTGGCCTCCGCCCAGCAGTGATGCACATCTCCTAGGTTCTCATGTTCTGTGTAACAGTAGAGGCTGGGAAATGTATAGGAGCAGCTGGAATATTCTGTGAGACTTCCTTCTCAGGCACAGGCCCACAAGGGATATTAATGGAGACAGTAGAGTTGCGTGAGGGCTCATGTGCTAAGAGGTGGAATGCAGCCAGGCTGAGTAGAAAGTAAGCAGGGAGTTAATAGGTTTTTCCAAATGAATGACCCTTAATTTCAATTCAACAAGAGGTGAGGGGATCAGGTGAAGGAAGTGAGGTGAAAAGGAGGATTAATTCATCCATCAAGGACCTTGGATACTGGAAACGTAAATAGACGCATTCATTTGTGAGCTATAATGATTCACTACCAGAAGAAATAATTATCTTGAAGTGTATTTGGTCCCAGAATCAATCTTCAATCTTTATCTAACTGTACTTATTTTGGGCTGTCCGTCTCCTGCTTGTCTCTCTTGGAAACTCAAGAAATATGCTCTCGCTCTCTCTCTCTCTCTCTCTCTCTCTCTCTCTCTCTTTCTCTCTCTCTCTCTCTCTCTCGCTGTCTCTGTCTCTCTCTGTCTCTGATAAATTCCAAAGTCTTGTTTATTTCATGTTTTTTCAACAGAATGATCTTCATGATCTTCATGTAAAGTGCCTTTCTTCCCTCTTCCCTGGTCCTCTCTGTTACCCGTCCTCACCTGCAATCACTGCCCATCATCCTGTCTTGTTTCCTGCATAGCACTTATCACTATCTTAAAATATATTATTGACTTACTCGCTTTTTCGTAAACTGGTTCTTCCACTAGAATAAGAGGTGGGTAAAGGCAGAAACCTTGCTTGTCTCCATTTGCTATATCTCCAACACCAGAAACAACAGGCAACAGACTAAGGACACAATTGAATAAATGAACATAAAGATACTAATGACAATCACAAATACCTCTCTTAATCTTCATAACAACCTCCATTTATTATTATTGGTTATTCCCGTTTTATAAATAAAGAAATTAGGGCACAAAGAATAATTAAATTGCTCAAGGTTACACAGATCATAAATAAAATAGCCAGGATTTGAACCCAGGTAGTCTGGCTAAAGGCTCTATGCTTTTTTGACATGGGCATTTGAGAAATATTTGTTGATTGACTAAATTAATACTAAATGAATGGCTGCCTCAGGGTTTCTGCCTTCTTTACCAGGACTATTTGTTTTTAGCTTTCACTGAACCTCCTATACGTCAGTCTTATTTTAAGTTTTTCCACACATTGCTTAGTTTAACTCACCTACCTACCCTCTCTCCTTGGCACAAGTCCCAAATCTGGAACTTAGAACTGTGCCTCATTGTCCAGTTCCCCCTTTGCCAGGTGGTGCCTCCCTGATCTGAAGTCATGGACTCAGTACCTTCAGAAGACAAACCAAACCAAAGATTGAGGATGGGATGCTGCTGACTTAGTGAGTCCAGACAGCCCTGGCCTCCCTCACCCCCTCTATCCAGAAACAGAATCCTAGAAAGATGAAGTTATGAGTTTCCTACCCTTCAGCTCAAGGGACAAATGACAACATGGGATGGCAGAGAGGGAAGGAAGAAAGTACTTTTCCTATTTAATCGACTCTAAGGGCAGAGAAGGACCAAGGTGGGCTATTACAGAAGCAACATCATCTCACACAGGTCTTCAACCCCCAAGTAAACACCTCTCTGTACCATGTAGCTCCTGTGGTCCCCTGTCTATAACATCACTGTATGTGTTTCTACTTGAACTTACTGATGACAGCTCTGTGCCAATCTCTTGAACAAAGCCTGGCACCTGGCATACAATTGGTGCTCAATAAGTGGTGACTGTATAAATGAAGGAGAGATCCACAATCTCCTGTCTATCATGGCCCTGCCTTCATCCTTCACCCCCACGACTGCCCAGTGGTCCCTGGCTCTCCATTCCCTTGGACATCCAAGTCTCAGACACATTAATGTACTGACCATCTTGGATACATACTCTCTTTTTCCAAAGGCATGCTTCCCCGGACACTGAGTCAAGGAAGGCAAAATAGAGATATTGTGGGGAAGAGTGCTTTAATGGCACAGGTGAGATGCAAGAGTGCTGTTGCGACTGTTATTCCTGAGTTGTGAAACTTGCCAGACCTAGGCCAGCCCAAGTGCTGCTCCATTGAGCAATTTAGAACCCAATCATGCAAAGCCAAGTGTGCTTTCATGTCCGGGAAACAAAAACACTTCAACTGCTCAGCACATCCAAATCAGTACTCCCTTAATAACCCATCTTGGTTCTTCCCTTGATTCTGAAAGCCAATTTAGTAAGAAAAGCATGTTAATAATCTTGGACTCTCTGGCTTTCCTTCACTCCCTCCTATTTTAGTGTCTTGCAGCTGGTACTTCAGGTCACTTGTTTTGCTCTTGTCCCTCAGGCTGAAGGGCATCCACAGATTTGAAATTGCTAACTAGAGTTTTTCTGGAAAATTCAGATCAGGAACAAATTCAAATGTGCTCTCTTATTGTCCTAAAATGCATTCGGTTTCTTCTCCTAGTCAATTGGAAGATTGGCTGAGTTCTTCTTCATCATGTCTTATAGGAAAATGTCTTTTCTGGTCACCTTGACTGCTAAATAGATAAATAGACTCATGGGGGGAGGGGCGTGGAATTGCAGTGTCCTGTGATATTGGCACAGACTCTAATGCCAGACAAACATGCACATTGAATGGACCACCATCTGTGGTGGAATTTCTAGACCCAAGACAACAAGAAGTTGACGTATTCCTCCTGGAAAAACAGCACTACATGTCTGCCATTTTCTCCTGGGCAAAGAACATTGTCCTCAAATCTAAGTGATGGCATTGTCTAACAAAGATATGATGAAAATGCTCATTGCCCAACTGCCCTGCTAACCAAAGAACATAGCCTCTGCATTCATCGTAGCATGTGTCTTTAAAGAAAAAGAAGGGGAAGAGTGTTTTCCATGTAGTATGGCTGTCAGGGTTTAAATCTCAATGTCATAATCTGTGACTTTACAACTTTGGTTGAGTCACTTAATCCCACAGAGCCTCAGTTTCCCCATTCGAAAAATGAAGAGTACTGATCACCTGGTGGTGTTGTGAGGATTCCACGAGATCATACATGTAAGACATCCTAGCACGGAGTCTGGCACACAATGTCATTGTGAGCTAAGATTTATCAAGCACTCATTATATGCCAGGCCTTGTGTTTGAACCTCACATACATTGTGTCATCAAGCCTCACTGCTCCCGTAAGAAATGGGTACTGCCATGACTTCTTTACAGCAAAGAAGACTGAAATAAAGGTAGGTAACCTGCACAGAGTCAAGGAGTTAGGGAAGAGTAGAATTAGGATTAAAAACTAGGTCTCCCTTTAACCACATGAGGAGATGCCACATGGAATCCAGGCTCATGTCAATGGGGTCCTGCCAGGGACTGGTTAACAGGCAGCTCTACAGAGATGCTTGGGGATGATGGGCTTGGAGCCAGCAGGCCTGGCTTGTGTGCTGTATGTATTGTGTGACCCAGGACCAATCTCTTTGCTGCTCAGTTGTGCTTCAGCTTCCTCCTCCCTAAGACAGGGACAACTGTACCTTCCTTGTAAGACTGTTTTGAAGATTAAAACTGTCGTGGCCTTTCACTTAAGGCAGGATTCTTATACTATCCCATGCTCTGTGACATGAAGAGAAGACAGTAGCAACACTTAGCATGTTGTTAAGAGCTTCCAGCTAATAATAGCTGATACTACTAATAATAATGGCTACTACATGCAGAATGTATTATACTTGAGAAACTGTACTAAGAGCTTAATTAAAGCACTTTACCCTCATGACAACCTTATGAAGTAGATACTTTAATTTATTACCTTCTACAGATGAGGAAACTGAGGCATGTCATGGTTAGGTAATTTGCTCAAGATCACAGTACTAAATTGCTGAAAAACATACAGGCTTGCTGTCACCTGGATGCATCCAAACTCTATTGAAAGAATGGGCCCATTCAGGTGAGCAACATATCTACCATGCTCTGCAGAACACTAGCATTCTGGTTTCACAAGAATCACTGAGGTAAATAGAGGCAAGCCTGTCCCTTTACTATAGGACTTTTATGGCTTTTAAAATGTTGATATGAATGAAAACAATCAAGAGGAAGATAGCGTATGTCAGCCTTCCCCAAACTTTGAGGGGCCGGATTATGCTCTGAAATATAATTGAGAAGTACCACATCTGAGTCATTTACTCTAAATAGAACAGCCTCCCATTGGCTGTTGGAACACAAAGTATCAGGCAAAAGGAGAGAGAAGGGAAAAGTGAATAGCCTATTGTCCTCATCCTGTATCTTTTCCCTCTGATCCAGATCAGCAGAGGTGTGTCTGCCAACAGACCTGGACACCCACAAGTCATGCACTGAACAGACACCTATAGAAGTCCCAGTAAGGGGTGGGAGTAGGGAAAGGAGGTCAGCCTGGAGGAGTCCCGGGAAGCTGAGGCCCAGGTCAGAACCTGTTGGGAATCAATAGTCTTTTAACAAAAGTGTGACATTCGCTTGGGCTATTGGGACCCATCTGGAAAGAAGGAGGTTTTTATATCACTGCTCTTATCCCCAGTAGGCTCCAGAAACACTTTTCTGTAATTCCCTCAGCTGATAAGTACAAAAAAGAGAATATTGAATATTCCAATAGTAATCTGACAGATCAGAGCCACGTTTGTTAGCTGTTGAATTTCCCAGTGACTCCTAGAAATGCCACAATTAGACAAAATTAAATGCTTCTTTTCCGAGGATTGGCTACCATTATTCTTTAGGACATATCTTTGCATTGCTAGTCTTGCAAAAAAAGGTGCTGGAATTCCACCCAAAAGCCACATCCCTCTGCCTGTCACGCTCTCTGAGCAAATTTAAAATCTGGTGCCAAATTCCTTGGATCTAATTCTAAAACCAGAAAAGCTTTTTGAAAGATTATAAAGATTGCATTGGCCTTTGAAGATGAGTCCCTTTGCTCTGCAACTTGCTTTCAGAATGCAATCCTTGAATTCTCCTTGCTGTGGTCTGTGTGTGCCTCCCCACCCCCAGTTCATAAGTTGAAACCTAACCATGGAGGCAGAGCCCTCATGAATGAGATTCATGCCCTTATGAAAGAGGTTCCAGGAAGCTGCCTTGCCCCTTCCACTATGTGAGGACACAGGAAGAAAGTGCCATCTGTGAACAAAACAACAGGCCCTCACTAGACACTACACCTTCTGGCTTTTTTTTTTCTTCTCTGAATCAGAGTCTTCCTCTGATTTCCTGGGCTCAGGCAATCCTTCCACCTCAGACTTTCAAGCAGCTGGGACTACAGGTATGCACCACCATGCCTAGCTAATTTTTTTATTTATTATAGAGACAAGGCCTCACCAAGTTGCCCAGCCTAGTCTCAAATTCCTGGGCTCAAGCAATCTTGCCTCAGTCTTCCAAAGTGCTATGATTACAAGTGTGAGCCACCATGCCCGGCCACTTCTGGCATCTTAATCTTGGATTTTGCATCCTCCAAAACTATGAGAAAAAATTTTATTTATAAGTCCCCCAGTGTATGATATTTTGTTATAGCAGCCTAAATAGACTGAAACATTCCTCCATCCTCTCATTGCCTTGGCAAAAAAGTAACATTTCTATGGTGGATATGGAAACTCTGGGACTCAGTAGGTTGCTCCTAACCCACTGGCCGAGTCAGCAGGGAAACTGACGTTAGAAAATAAACTCAGTTTCTTTTTTCTCCATCATGCTCTTTCCCCTATAAGAAAAAGATCAGCAGATCTTTTGCATCTATAATCAACCTGAAAATCATTAGCCAAGGTTAGACAAGAAGCCACAGCTTTGGTTTCTTTGATTTCATGTTCAGAGTAAGAGCAGCAATAGCATTTTACGGAGCATGGCAGTAACTGTCTCTGAGATGAGAGGCTAGACATGCCAACTCTCTGGGCCCAAGATCAACATTTGCTGTTGTTCAATTTTATTTTTTAAAAGAGCTTTAATCTTCCAGTGAATCTTCCATAGATTGATTTATATGCCCATCTCATAGGCAAGAATGCTGAAACATAGGGTACATAATACTTTATACAGACAAGAATGAACAAGTCTTTGGAGGACAACTGTTTCTTGTGCAAGATTCTAATGCACCTGTTGACACTGTGCCAGCAATTGTTTTAGTTTTGGTGTCAGCACTAGAGGTTTCATGAACTAGATGGATCTCAAGCCTAAGGTGTAGACCAGAACAGGGGATTTCAGGTGCTTACACCTGAGTTTGCAAAGCAGGAGGAACTACCACAGCCTAGAGTTTCAGGGTAGGCTGAAAAATCTCCCTAGGGTGGTCTTCACAGCAAACTCCCTGAGCGAGCACACAGCCACTTTGAAGTTGGGCTACATGGAGGCCAGTGTTCAAAAACTATCATTTCACTGAGGAAACCTTCATAGAACTATAGTCAAATTCTATTAAGAAATATGCTCTATTCTAGAAAAGAGCCTCTCTAAATTCCAGTTCCTACCCATCAGTGACCTTGGGCAGGTCCCTTCCCCTGCATCCTTGCCATTACAGATCATCCTTGTATTGGGAACACTCTCCCCTCTTTAGCTGCCTCCCTAAGTCCAGGGGCAGCACCAAGTCACTGAGTGGGATGATGCTCTGGGCAACCACAGGGATAGCTCATCAGTGACTTGGGGGCTGACTCAAAGGGTCTAGCCAAGATGTCATTCGAAGAAAAATTTTGAAGGATTAAAGAACAGCTTGAAAACCACTGAGATAACATTTCTGGGGACTTTATCCAAAAGGCTGTAGTGCAAAGAGATATTATGTTTACCACTGTGATATGTTTAGAGCATTATAAATCTTCTAAGAGCTTCATCAGTGACAGTAGTGAAGAAATTCTCATCTTTCTGTTTTCTTTTAGAGACAGGGTCTCATTCTGTTGCCGAGGCTGAAGCATATGGTACAATCACAGGTCACAAAATCCCAAACTCCTCGTTGCCTCAGCAGTCACTCACGTAGCTAGAACTGCAGGCACATACCACCAGGCCTGGCAAAATTTTTTTTCTTTTTCTTTTTCTTTTTTTGACAGAGATGGGGTCTTATGTTGCCTAGGCTGGTCTCAAACTCCTGGCCTCAAGTGATCTTTCCACCTCAGCCTCCTAAAGCACTAGGATTACAGGCACAAACCACTGTAATCCTCATCTTCATGTTACCAGTCAACTTCGAGAGGGCTAAAGGCCAAAGGACAACAAAAACATAACCTCTAACATAGTTTGAAATTCCTAGGATGCCACAATTAACTCAAGACTATCAGGACATTTGGGGAAGACTATCCTCTTGTTCTAAGACTTCTATTCCCTGGAATTTGTACAGATACTCTCTACCAGACTACAGCCTATTTGAAAAGTTGGCCACAGATGATGAGGATCACAGCGAACTTACTACTCACCAGAGGCTCTGAGCACTGCTAGGTAAGCCCACTGCAAACATCAGCTCTTCTCTGAACTGGGCTCTGTTAATTAGATCTCAGATCTTGAGGTGGCTCTAGTCTTCCTCCGCCTTTTTGTTAGCCTGGACAGCCCATGTCATCCTCTGCTTTTCTTTCCTCCCAAGGACAGAAGAATTCAGAACCCCTGTCTGAGTATGTGAATTAAACTCTGCAAACTGTTTATGTCAGTCATTCTCAAAACTAGGTCTGGAGGGTCTCCAGGAGATCCATGAGTTTCTTGCAATATTCATATAACAATGTTTATCTGTTTAGATCTATCACCATTGAGTAATCTATTGATAATTGAACAGCAAACACCATCCTGATAGCATCAGAAACAAGTCTGTTCTACTAGTCATTTCTAGTGCATGTTTTTTGGAACCAAACTAGTGGACTAGGTTGTCTTCAAGTATACTGGCACACCAGAGTGGTCTATAGCCAGAAATTTTCAAATTCAGATTGGAAAGGAATATTTACAAGTATTTGACCAGTGCTGGTCTTGTCAGGAAATGTGCGTGCATAGTCTTCCTGAACTCCTTTCTCTAATGCAGGGTTCTACACTGGTTTTCTGGCCATACTCACATCAGCTGCCAATGGGCCAAAATACATGAAATATGCTGCCCAAGTTCAGGTATCAAATTGGATAACAAAATATGCACTGATATTTTTCTGTAAGATGAAAAATTTCAAAGTTCATTGAATGTTAGTGTTGGATCAGAAAACAATGGTCTCTTGTTTCTCCTGGTATAATAGTCTTTTGGAAATGGCAGGGGAAATACATGCAGAGGTAAGAAAGAGGATTAATTTACAGCTCTGTGATACTATGTAGCTGAAAGCTACACTCATGTGCCAGTTCCCACTCTCTTTCTCCTTTATACTAAATGCTGTCCCATACATCTTTCTGCATTGATGAAAATGTTCTCTATCTGTGTTGTCCAATATGGTTGACACTAACCACATGTAGCTATTGAGTACTTGAAATGTGACTAATGTAATTGAGAAAATGAACCTGTAATTTCACTTAAACAACAACAGGTATCTCGTGGCTACCATATTAAATAGTGAGTTATCAGGGCACGGTGGCTCAAGCCTGTAATCCCAGCACTTTGGAGGCCAAGGTGAGAGGATTGCCTGAACCTGTGGGTTAGAGACCAGCCTGGGAAACATGGTAAGACCTCGTCTCTACAATAAAATCAAAAAATTAGCCGGGTGTGGTAGCACGCGCCTGTAGTTCTGGTTACTTGGAAGGCTGAGGTAAAAGGATCACTGAAGTCTAGCAGGCCGATGCTGGGGTGGCTGTGAGCATGCCACTGCACTCCAGCCTGGGTGACAGAGTGAGACTCCAACTTAAAAAAAAAATAGTGCGTCTAAAATTCAGAGCCTTGGAGTATGGCAAGTATGTGTGTGTATATGTATATGAATGTATGTATATACACGTTAACAAACAAACATGGCTCCTCCTGTAGTGAGCTCTGGCCCCTGGTCAAGTGTTAAGGAATATGCACAAGGGGGTGACTAGAAGTTCGAGGCTTCTAGCTGCTCTGAAGTCTTATCAAAAGAAAATTCCTTACCACTCCTGGCAGTACTAGAACATTCATTAGGAAGAAGAGCACAGGAGATAGAGAAGCAACAAAGGAACAGACACATTAGAGGCAGAATATAGATGCAACCTTGTAAACTGGTTGATAATTCAGAAGGCAACAGCTCTCACCTACTTAGTTTCAAAGCCAAAGACCAAATGGAAAACATTAGTCTCTTCACATCCATGGAAAACAGTTCCCTGAATGCAAAATTAGAACTTGGTGACTATTTCCTCATCTGCCCTTTGTATTTTTCATGAAGCTTAAAGGAGATTAATGGGAAAATCAGGATATTATGGATGAGAACCACAGGCATTTCAAATCAGGCTATGACAAATGACTGGGAGACCTCCAGAATGGGGGAACAGGTGGTATGGAACAAGCCATGGCCTGGGAAGCTCCTCACCATGTTCACACTCTGGTCCTACTAATAATCACCTGACCAGGAGACCTTGGGAAGGCATTCAACCCTCCCCTGAGCTCCACCGGACAGGAGTAGAGCCCCATCATTGAGTAGTTGTAAAGTTCAAGGGGGATAATATTGGCTGCAAGCCCTCCAGAAACTAGAAAGCTCTATTCTGATGAATCACATTATTATTAAGCAATTCAATCAACATAACTATTATTAATAATGGCAAACATTTATCAAGTGTCTGCTATATTCCAGGCAGTAGATATGCAATGTCTCTAAGGATTACAGCAACCCTACAAGATATATCTCTTTATCTATACTGTTAAT
The DNA here is from genome assembly GCF_000164805.1 of Carlito syrichta. Lineage (NCBI taxonomy): Eukaryota > Metazoa > Chordata > Mammalia > Primates > Tarsiidae > Carlito > Carlito syrichta. Next base: position 1,682,618 of record NW_007247769.1, on the reverse strand, counting down.
GTTTATCAGTGCTATTCCAAGTGTTTCTCATATACTAATATGTGGAAATAAATAAATATATATATATTTCAATGTATAACTCATAAATGAGTTAAATGAGGATTAATTCTCACAACCTTATAATGTAAGTATTATTTGTATCCATCTTTTACAGATGAAACAACTGAGGCCAAGGCAGCAAGGTGACAGTCACCATCCTTCCAACTAAGCTGGAAGGCCAAATGACAAAAGGAAACATCAGAAAACAATCTCTTCAGTGAAAGATTAGAACTTGGTGACTATTTCTTGATCCAGGTCTAGTAAATGGTAGGGCCATGACATGAACTCAGGCACAGTTCATGAGCAATACAGTCAGGATTCAAACTCAGGTTATATGGTTATAGGGTCTGTTTTTTTCACCCCTGTGGCATACTGCTTCTTAAAAAATGACTGGGCCAGGACTTGAAATGCAGGCCTGCCTTCCTGCCACCAACCACTCAGCCTTTTCTCCAGCCACCCTACCTCAGTTCTTATGCATACAATTTGAGGCTAATGACCTCAGATATTCTTCCTCTCATCAGTGCAAGACATCTTGGGAAACCCCCTTTTTGGCTTCTTCATGACTGAAAATAAACTTAGCTACCTCAGTAGGATGAGAGGAGTGGTGGTTTTGGAGGTTGAAAAGAGCTTTAGATAAAGGCTGCATCAAATTAGTTGTCCTCTTTGAAGAAAGCAGCTCAGAAAAAGGCCTAGCATATTAGTGTCTATAAAGTTCTAGATCATTCTGTGTGGTACTTATGTCATGGTGCCCAGAACATTCTTGTCTGCCAGTAAAATTCATCATATACTAATAGAGAGTGGGTGTCTTTGGACCAAGTCAACGTTTATCCTCTGGACAAACTGGAAGAGATTGAAGAGAGAAAAAAAGGTAATTCAATGGTTGAATTACCCAAGATAAAGTCTAGAGTTTGAGGTGCCACAGACTGAGCATCAAAGGGAATGTGCTGGAGATATATACACCCATTACTGCCCAAAAAAGAGAATATGCAAACTTCAATGTTCTGGTAAACATTTCTTTGATGCTTTCCTATTAAGGAAAGCCTTCCCAACATCTATCCACCACTTCCTTCATCCATCAGTCCCCAAAATTCCATTCGGGGATCCATGTGGTTTCAGGAAAATTGGCTCCATCAATATTCTGTTATGCAGCAAAAATGATTGGTCCCGGGATGGGCATGTGACCTAAACCAGTCCAATCAGAGTGACTTTCAGTTCTTTTACTAGAAATCTGGGACAGAGACATCATTTCCTTCCTGTTGGGTATGATAAAGGAAGCATATAGCCCAGGAGCTCTGTTGGTCTTCTGAAGACTCTACAGTGTGTCAGTCTTTGATGAAGATACCCTAGCATAAGACAGAACATAGTGATGGAAATAAACCAGATTCTTGGTGACACTGTCGAGCTTCAAGTCAGCCCTAATTCTGTGCTTTTCAATTAGATGAGACAATAAATCTCCTTTACTACTCAAGCCAGTTTGTATTATGGTTTCTATTCTTAGCAAATAAAAGCATCTAAACTAATACAAATGTAGGTCTCTCTGGCTATCCATCTGCTAAAAGGAGAAAGCCCAGCCAAGGATGTTATTACATTTCCTGAAGCCAGCAGCTCCATCTCATACAAAACTAATGCATTATTCAGTTAAAGAAGAGATTCCCTCTGCACCATATCCACGTGGGAAACTCCTACTCACTCATCAAGACCCAGCTCAAATGTCCCTTTCTGTCTCCTGGACAACATTTACGCAAAATTAATCACTTCCTTCTGTTTTACTCCCATAGAAGCATATTACTCATTTTCTTATGTTACTTTAAATACACAGCAATTACGTACAGCTCAAGGGCAGGGAATATCTTATGGATCAAACTCGGCACAAACACACAGGTGTTGGATTCTCCACGTTGCCAAGTCCCACACCACCCTGACTCTGTTTCCGCCACTACAAAATAGGGCTAATTGTATATCTCAAAGGACTGTGAAGACATGACTTAACATAAAGCAATCAACTGCACTCAAAACTGTAAGTACTCAAAAACAGGCAGCTATAAGAATTTCATTAAAATATATTTAATTAATAGCAAAATTAAATTTATATTATATTTATAATTTCCCAAATCTTCAATAGCTATCAACTCAATGTTGATGCTCCCAAATTAATATTAAGCCTAGAGAATAGATGTGATTTCTTAACTCTACAATTGGAAAAGTAAGAATGTAGAACTTGTCTTTGCCTTCTAGATCAGATCCACATTGGTAAATTAGGCTCTGGATGTCCTTCCAATATCCAGGAGCAAAATGGCAGGAGGATTATGCCAACAACTGAGGTACATTGCAGGAAATGAACAAGAAGAAATCACCTAATAGAATCTGCTGGCAAACATGAGTCACCCCAGGAGTGGTGCCTCAGATCCACCTGGCCAAACCATATCACAATGGAAAGCTATTATCTTTACCTGCCCTGCATACACTGGCCCTTCTGGTATGTCCCATCCCCTACTTCAATCTCTGGTTCAGGAATGGCGTCATCTCCACCCTCCAGTGCCAGGAGTGTATCCACACAGGCTTGTCCAGTAAGACCACCAGACTCACCTTCTTGGCCATGGTAATTGGTTCAGAAGTGAGCATAGCCACCAGCCTGATCCAATGAAAGTGAGTTCTAGGACTTTTGCTGGAACTACTATGTCTGTAGGTAAAAGAAAAGCTGTCTTTCCACTGAAAGCAAAGGGTAAGAAGCAAATACAACATACATTTGATTCTTTTATGAAGCCCCATATGGAGATTAACCCAGTAAAAAGCAAAGGTATGAGATGGAAAGAGAAATGAAGGGAGCCAGTGACAGCAAGAGACTCAGGGACATTATCTGAATGCCTGGAGTCAGTTAAGTCTGAAGAGAAACATATCCCTAGGTTTTCGGTTTTCAGTTACCTGAGTCATCAAATTCTGTTTTTGTTGTTTTTAAGTAGCTTGAACCAAAGCTCTCCCGTTTGCACACAGAAAGTCCTGGGAGATGCATGCACTCACTCAGGTGAGGTTTTCTATCAGTTAACAGATTCTAGCTTCATACCCTGACACCCATGGACTCTGGGACAGTCATATTCTGGTAGCATTCTCCAGTGGAGGACGATAGAGCCAAGAGCAAGGATTAGAGAGCATCTGCCTGGCTCTGCTTAGACATAGCCCACTGAAAGGATAGATGATGAATTTAGCCTTGATTTCAAAATCTTGTCTTGTACATTCCATTCAGCAATTTTGATCTTCCTCTATTCCCCTGGTTCCTCTCTAGCTGAATAAAGAATCATTTTTAAAGCAAACATCTTCACTGTTTATCTAGAAGAGCTTTCTGCTTTATTGGAATATGTGATTTATTTTAAAAATTAAATTTCCCATGAGAAACAATAATTTAAATTAAGGGAAAAGCTACTCTTTCTTAAACTTCAGTTTCCTACATACAAATTGATGTTTTATGGATTCCAGAAGCTTTCACTGTTATGAAGACGGTGCTTCATTTTCCTGCTGGATTCAGAGTCTCTTCATTACTTAAAACAACATGAGGAGAATGAGTCACAGATATAATCCAGGGAAATGCAGAAAGAACCACCTAGGAATTCAAATATCAGCTTCAGAAAGAAAGAATAGCTTAAAAATCAAAAGCAAGATGGGGTGAAGTGGGCTGGGGGTTCAGGAGCACTGAGTCACAAAATCAGCTTAGAGTCAGAGGGAGCTTGCAGATGATCTGATTCAGGATATAAAGAAAGGTTTTGGTTCTTGAAGACTTTTTCCAAATAAAATATTTAAACCTAAGCAAAATACAAGGCAAAGACACAAGTGGAATAGCTCTTTCAAGGGTGGCAGGGGGAGAATTGTTAAGGAGAAGCAGTGAAAATTAGCTTAGTCCCCACCCTACCTCCAGGACTCCTGGCACAGCTGAGAGCCATGGGACTGGTCCTCCCTCTATGCTGTTTTCCAGCATCCTAGAGCTGACAAATCTAGTTTAGGTGGGGCTACACTAAGCAGAAGTCTTCCAAGGAAGCTTTCATAATCAGAACAGTCTTTTTCTGCTAGTGGTCTTTGGTAAGCATGCACGGTAAAGAAAGGGACTCACCGGCTTGTCTGTAGGAGAACTGGTTAAATATATTTCAGAGAATCCTTTTCATACCTGCCCATCAGAGCAGGATGTTACCTACAGGCTGCCATCTCCCCCACCCTTCCTCTGGGATATGGCACCAGGACATTGCCTAGGACCCAACAAGTGATTGACCCCTTTCTTCCTCAGAACATTACTGGACACCCCCC
>NW_007247769.1:1631943-1678269 GCF_000164805.1 Carlito syrichta | reverse complement strand
CCCCTTCCTTTTCCTTTCTTAGGCCCAGGGCACCCAGCCCTCTCACCCCTTTCTCAGTTAACCCTCTTCCTCCAGGAGCCTGCCAAGCTGGAAAGTAGGTTCTACCACCCCTGCACTCAACTCAGTCTTTTCTAAAACACACGAACACCATTTAGGATGATTCCTGCTAAGAGTCACAGAAATAAGTGATACGATTTCAAAAACCTGAATGATTTTGTAATCCTAAAAGGGGAAATGTTCTCCGTTACATAAAAATATGTCCAAGGTCCTCCTACAAGTATACGTGAATTCATGCCCAGTTCTTCTTGGATCATGCCATTCCATCCTTACCTTCATCTCGCTAAGTTTTGCTTTAGAAGCCGCCCTCAGTCAAGTCTACTGTTTCTTATACAATGAGCTGAGCATCCTCAGTTTCCCCTTAATAATAAAAGTAAGCCCCATTTTGTGTGTGCGTATTCACACCATTTCCCCAAATTTTCACTTTTGAAGGTAACAGGGGCTGGGTGAGGCACTTCCTACAACAGACCAAAGGAGACTTCTTCATAGAAGAGGGAGGGGACACTCTGCCTGCTTTTCTCCATTTAACCCTGTTCCCACCCAGAGGTGTGTGAGCTGCCGAGAAGTGTTATACCCTGCCGTTAGACCCCACTGTTAGACCCTCCTTTGCATCTCAGAGGCACAAGCCCTTTTGCTCAAGTTTGCTGGGTATCACAGCACACACAGGTATTGCTGGTTCTAAACCTGCTATGTGGGAGTATGGTCAGGTGGGCAGGGGCTGGGAAGTTTGCCCACTAGGAGGAAGGAACGAGTATAGTGGTGTGTGTGCGAGGACTGCAGTGGCAGTGCTGCCACTGCCACTGCTGCTGCCTGTGTTCAAACCAGTGTTGGGTCTTTGAATGTGGCATCTGTCAAGGCTCAGCAAGGATGACAGATGTCTCTCTGCTTTAGGAACAAACAACACAGCCCTGTGGGGGTGACAAAAACAGCCTTAGCCAAACCAGAGCAGAGAGGTGCAGTTCTCTGGGAATAATTAGAAGACAACAGCTTAGGAGTCCACCATCTACCATACACCTGCTCCCCTGGAAAAGCATGTTCTCATTATGAAACCCTACAAGGTGGCTCCAACTCCAGGGACAAGTGTGCATGAGCCTGGGTGACTTCATTCATTACCAGGTGAGCTGCCCATTCAAGAAAGTCTTGAAGAATGACCAGGAAAGGGCCTTCAAAATATTTAACCCAAAGCGTGAGCTCCCACCAGGATGTCAGCACTGGGGAAACACTGTCAAGCCAGTAGATCAATCTTCCCCCTAAGTCAGTCCTAATTCTTTGCTTTTTGAGTAAATGAACTAATCAATATTTTCATTCACTTCTGTATTCCCAGCACTTAGAACAGTACCTGGCACATAATAGGTGTCCAATGGATATTTGCTAAATGAAAAAATGAATGCCAAGGCAGCAGGAGGGGGTGGAAAGCAAAGATGCAAAAAAGGAACAACTGCAGAGCAAAATGATAAGAAGACTATTAATACTATGAACTACAAAGACAGGGAAAATCGTCTGATTTAAATACACACGAGTATAAACTCATTATGTATGTTAAATTATGCCAGTGATTGTTTAAGTATTTCTTGGAACTTAATATGCACAGAAGAAGAGGCCACCCTCAGCTTAAAGGAGTACACATTCTTATCTTGGAGAAAAGAAGAAAAAGGTATAAACTCATGGGTATAATACAATGCAATAGATGTTCTAGAACGAAGGCCTGGAGCCATGATTGTGAACAGCCAGGGAAGGCATCCCAGAGGAGCTGACAATGAGCGAGCTTTGAGGGAAGGATGGAATCCTGGTGAGCAGCAGCATGGCCATCCCAAACAGAGAGGGCAGTGGCCAAGAGCTGTTGGGCTTTCCAGTCTTCCCAGGCTATGGCCAAGTGGAGGAAGCCATCCTTGTTTCATTCTCCGATTCTTTTAGAGAAGAAGAGAGAGTCAAGCCCAGCTGAATCTCACTCTGTCTTGACCCCTGCAGTGTGAGGGAAGGGCAATCCCTCCTCAGGTCATTTTAAAGATAAATACTCCTGGACTATCCACGGAGACAGGTATCCTCTGCATCCAAGGGCTCCAGTTTTCTTTTCCCCGTTTTGTTTACTTCTTCTCTTCTTCCCATTCATTTGCTAGATGTGTTTCTCAGGTCTTCAAGGGAAACTCAGGGGAGAAATTGAGTCAAGCTGCTTTCATCTCTGTCCTCCCCTTTCCAAAGGACTTAACCTAGCTGAGGCAATCTTAGTGAAGGAAAGCAGCAGCTGGAATCTCTGCAGGCCACACGGAGGGAGGGAGGGAAGGAGGGGTAGAACCAAGGAGCAGGCCACTAGCACAGGGGCCTGTGCCTCCTCAATGGCAGAGTGAGGGAGTTGGGATGATCTGAGCTCCCGCCAGTTCTGGCAACCTCTGCATAAGTGACCCTGGGGCTCTCAGAAGTAACATGTCAATGTGCCCCAGTGGACAGAGCTAGGCTTAGGAGTCATCAAGATATGGATACAAACCTCAGTTCATCACTTTCCAGCTGTTTGGCTATGGGACAATCACTTAACTTCTCTGAGCCTTTGTGTTCTCATCCCTGAAGTGACTATAATGCTGGTCTCGCAGGGATGTTGTTAGGATTAAACGTGATGAGGTTTCAATTGCTCCTGGTGCAGAACAGGCCATTGGTAAATGATGGCTATTTTAACTACTATTATTGTAGTGTTACCATGATCATCATCAAGGTCAGACATATCTCAGGCCAGGTCAGGCCCCAGGCTCTTCAACTCTGCTGACAAGAATGAGAAGATAGACCTTAGCGTAGAATAGGACTAGAAGAGTCCCCAGATAGTGCCGTGCTCCCAAATATTAGACTTCCTCCCAAGGAGGCCTCTGTGCATTGCCTGGAGTCTCACCATTCCCCCAGCAACAAGGTAACTGGCTGCCCCCTGGACTTGCTGCTAGCAAAGAACAGAAAGACAGAATAGGAAAGAATAGGAATTAATAAGATTCAGAGAGCTTGAAGACTAGAGGAATGAACGTGAAGGAAGTTTCCATCTAATTGCCCCAATACCTCTCCCTCCCACTGCAGGGTCACTGCAAGGAGATGGTGAGTGCAGAAGCAGGAGGGGTTGCAGGGGCTGGTGGTCCAAGTCACTGCTTCACCAGAAGCACCAGCTCCGACTGGGAGTGGCCCAGGGACTTTCTGAGGCCAGATAGGACAGGGCATTTGCTGCTTGTGGCTGGCTCCACAGGGCCCACCTCATGGACCAAGCGCTGCCTTCGGCTGATGCATGCCGTAAGAAGCAGGGCTGAGAGCCAGGCAGCATGCAGCAAGGCACCTCTTTAGCCATGTGAACGGAAGATGGTGATGTGGGCTCAGGAATCGCCATTTTCTGACCCAGACCAGGCAAACGTGGCCCAATTCTCTGTTCCCTTGGAGCTGAGCCCATTTATAGCCGAGCCAGGCCCAGGGTCTCCCTCAGAGCTGCGGTTACCCATTAGTGCCTCAGTCACCTCTCCTGAGTTCTGTCCTCCCTAAAGACCTTTCAGATGTGTTATCTCACTCGAGGCTTCAGGCAGGCTGGAGGAGGGCAGGCTGGCAAGGTGGGAACACTGACCTGACATCACAGAGGAGCAAAGGTTGGCTCACAGGCAGGCCAGAGGTAAACTGGGACCCTTCCTATCCACTGCCCCATCACTGCGCTCCCAAGAGCAATGACTTAGCACCAAGACACATACTTGGGAGGGGTATATCCTGGACCATCCCTCCAATACACACACACACACACACACACACACACACACACACACACACACACACACACATACACACACGATGCTGGGATAGGCTCTGAGACAATGTGGAAAGAACCAGAAAGATTTGCATTCAAATTTTCAAATTCAAATCCAGGCTCTGCCACTTCCTGCCCATGTTCCTTTGTGTGCTTTATGTAATTGAACTGAACCTCAACAGCTCCGTCTGTAAAAGGGAACATTGCTGGGAAAAAGAAACAGGAAATTAAGTGAAAAGCACAGTGCCCAGACAATAACAGATTCCCAATAAGTGTGAGATGCTCTTGGCATGGCCTTGCCTAACTTCCTGCCTCAGACCTGGAAATCCAGGTCACAGGACTAGCCACAGCCTTGTAGGATGCTATAGTTGCTTTCTGTATGCCTTGAGTGTCCCTTATTTTTCTCTGCCAATGCCTCTCTTCTTGGCTAGAAGGGACTCTTCTCTGAATGATTAACTTATAAAAAGACATGCATCCCTCAGATGGGCCTCTGATACATCTCTCCATGGACCACTTACTCATATAAGGAGGGAAAGCATTTGGAAAAGAGTCAGTCCCTGCTGCTGGCAAGGTCAAGCCAGCCGCAACAAAGCTGAAGTGTTAAGAGGGGCAGACGTGTCCCTTTTCAAAGTGTTGGTGGTCCTCCTGCCCATAAAAGAAGAGATGCATGGCTAGCTAAACCTGAGCAATCTCCTGATGAGGATGGGAACAGGCACCCAGAGCACCAAGATTATTAGGCCTCAAAGCAACCAGTTTGAATCCTCGTGCTGTCAAGGTGACTTACAATATTGAGAGTCATTTGAGATTCTTAAGAATTATTGTTTTTTCCTAAAAAATATGAGGTGAGCATTCCCAATCCCAATTTATCCTAGGTGACACCGCAGCTTCTTTTGTCCTCTTCCAATCAATTGTGGAATTAAATGCCCCCCCCCTCCCCCCGCCCGTCCCTTGGAATTCCAGTTCAGGCCACACAGCTGACATCTGGAGTCCCACTTCTGGGGATTCTCAGATCCAAAGACAAAATGGACCCTGGTCATGGGAAAGTCTGTGGCTTCAGATGGGTGAAGCCCCACAGACCCCTGAGACTACAGCACCTGTGAGCTTGTCTCCAGTCCCACAGCAGAGACCAGAGCCAGGAAAAGTCAAAGACACTCATCAACGGCTCCCCTTGCCCTGTGTCAGCCCTCAGGGTGCGTTCACAAGTTCTTTCCATAACAATGGCATTTGTACTCTTAATAATCTTTTATTCAATTCAGTTTCATCTGGTCCTGACAAATAGAATTACATTACTTCTTTGCATTAAATCCTTCCATGGTTTTCCATGGCATCCATGCTAGAATGTTAAGTACTTCCTCTGACTCTAAAAGAGCCCACAAGTTCTTACCTTCCATTCCAGCCTCCTTTCTGCCAGGCACTGGCTTGGCCACCCAGTTCAATGTCCCTGGCCATATTTTTTCTTCCCTTGACTATGCCCAGCTCTTTCTTGCCTCAGAGCTAGATGGAGACTCTTCCTCCTTTTTTATCCAATTAATTCCTGCTCCCCTTTCTGGTCTCAGCTCAAATGTTGCCTCCTCAAGGACAGCTCCTCCCCTGACTACTCTCCAGTGCTAGTCATTCCCATCCCCTTCTCTGTTAGAATTTCCTGGTCTTTTGAAAATAGTCTTGTCAATATGCATGATTATACATTTTGTGGTTGTTGCCCTCTTGTTCAACGATGCCAAGACAATATCTTATTCTCTCTACCAGTTTTGCACAATGCCTGATGCCTAGCAGATTCTCAGCAATCTTTGTTGAATAATGTATTCATTTATTCACTCAATTCTCCAATGTCTGACTTCATTCATTCAACAACTTATAATTAAATGCCAACTTTAGCTGGGAGCAGAGTCTCACAACTGTAATCCCAGCACTTTGGGAGGCAGAGGCGAGAAGATTTTCTGAGCCCAGGGGTTCAACAACCAGCCTGGGTAACTTGGCAAGACCTTGTCTCTGCAATAAATCAAAAAAATTAGCTGGGCATGGTGGAGCGTGCCTGTAGTTCCAGCTACTTGGAAGGCTGAGGTGGAAGAATTGCCTGATCCTGGAAGGTCAAGGCTGCGGTAGCCGTGATCATGCTATTGCACTCCAGCCTAGGCGACAGAGTGAGACCCTGACTAAAAAATAATAATATATAAATACAAACAAAATGCCAATTTATATAGTTTCCATGAGCCACTAATTATGAAACCACTGTCTACTGAGTCTTGTACTGGAGGCTTACATCAGCTCATTTATATTTATAGTTAGTAACATCATCATTTAAAATTAGTAAATCCTGATTCCAAGAAGTTAGTTAACCTTCATAAGTCGTGGAGTCAATAAGTGGCAAAACCAAAATTGAAACCTCTGGCTCAAATGCAAATTAAAACCACACTGAGATATCACCTAATTCCAGTCAGGGTGGCCATCATCAATAACTCAAAAAACAACAGATGCTGGAGAGGGTGCAGGGAAAAGGGAACACTTCTACACTGTTTGTGGGAGTGTAAACTTGTACAACCTCTGTGGAAAACAGTGTGGCAATTCCTAAAAGATCCAAAAATCGACCTCCCATATGACCTAGCAATCCCCCCTCTGGGAATATACCCAGAGGAACTCAAATCATTCTACAAAAAAGATACCTGCACATGCATGTTTATTGCAGCACTATTCACAATAGCAAAAATATGGGACCAACCACGTTACCCATCAAAAGTAGACTAGATTTAAAAAATACGGTGCATATACACGATGGAATATTATGCAACTATAAATAAGGACAAAATTCTCAACTTCACAGCAACTTGGTTGGATTTAGAGTCTAATACTGAGTGCTCGATCACAGAAACAAGAACTGAGTACCACATGTTCTCACTCATAAGAGGGCCCTGAAAAATTATCATAATACTATAAGGAATGGATTGGCAGTAATGGGAAACTGTCAGTGGATGGAGAAGGGAGGCACACTTCATCAATAAGGGTACCTGATCTCAAACCAGGTTATGTGGGGACCAAAATGAGGCCCAAACTTTACCTGTACAATGACCATTTGTATACCTAACCCTAAATCATACCCTATATCTTTAAAATAAAAACTTTAAAAAAGAAACATTTGGCTCATTAATCCCTTACCTTTTAAATGAAACAAGTGACTATAAGCTGAGTGCCCAAACCTGATGGGTAGTGAGTCTTAAACTGTATTGGCCCCCAGCCCCATGGCATCTGGGAGCAGACCCAGAGTAGCATCACTTCTTTACCATAGCAGAGAGGGCTGCTTCAGCAATGAGATGGAGTTGGCATGTTTACCTGCCTCTGATTAAATGGAGTTTTTACTTGACAGCAGTTGCTGAAATAACTTGGTTATAAATAAATGGGAGCTGGGCTAGAATCTGAGCCTGCTTTCAAAGCTTACTCCTTTTCCATTGGAGCTGCAACAAATCCAATCTGCTCAGGGGGGAAAAAAAGGAACAAGGAGAAAAGGCTTTCACTTTCTGTAGCATTTTAACGAAGGATTGATTGAGGTTTTATGCAGCACGGAGGGCACTGCCGGGCAGTAATTGCCAAGAAAATTGAGGTGCAAGAACCATTTGCATAGAAGAATCAACTAAGGTTACTAACTAAAGCTCAACCTAAGATGGTAGCTATTGAACCAAATGGCAGTCATCACAACTTCATACTCCAAGTTTTAACCTAGGAAATAGGCTCACCTTGTCACTGCCTCTCACCACAGCCCACTCCAAGGCAGGAAATGGCAACTCATGGGCATTTTCCACTCCCAAACCTCCAGCAACTCAGATACCTTCCTGAGAGGAGGCTTTAATTGACTTGCTCAAAATCACTCAACAAGGTAGCTACCGGGTAAAGCAGGACTGAAACTCAGATGTTCTGATTCTGAGTAGTTGCTCGTCCAACAGCAGAACTTTCATGTACAACCTCCTTTAGTTGGGAACAGAGGAGGGGTAACTTGGAGCAGGTGATAGGATAGCTTCTCACAGATTAGCCACTTGATATTTACCTTCTGTCCCTTCACTATGTATTAGAACCCACACTTTATGGCCACATTTTGTTTCCTCTCTTCTTCCTCCTCTCCTGGGTCTTTTTTGTACCTCCATCTACCCCTTTAGATTGCCACCTTCACTTCGGCGTATGAATTTGCCACCAATATCCTAGATGAGAGCTGACAGACTATTCCCTGTGCTTTGTGCCCCATGGTGGTTCAGGTCTTTCAACACTCGTCTCATGAGGATCTTGGACACTTGAGTGGGCCCGAATAGGAAACTCAGCTTCCTCCTTGCTCTTTTACCAACAAGTTCTATAACCTTAACCTTCCCAGATCTTGGCTATATGACCTGCAAAATGGGCAAAAGAATCCCTGTCTAGGGCCCCACATAAATGTAGAATAGCCAAAGAAATTCGTACATCAAGGCTTGGAGAAAACACTAAAACTCAGACAGACTGAAGTGAGGTGAATAATTCAGTACATCCTCCTTATCCAGCTGGAGATAGTTCTAAGAACACATTTTGCAAATTGTCAGGCGCTTTGTATGTGTTCTTAAAAAAGTTTTATTAATAGAGTCATTTGCTATGTTTGTTATATCACATAAATTTCAGTAACACCAAGAGATTGAGATGATGATGACCAATGATGATGGTATGACGATAGTGATGGTGATGATGGTGATGACAGCAATGATGATGGTGGCCATGTTGTTGATGGTGAGGACAGTGGTGATGATGGTGTAGACAATGGTGATGGTAATGGTGATGATGTTAATACAGCAGGGGGACCCCAAAAAACCCGGAATTAATTTATAAAACATTGTGTATATATTCTTACATGCTTAAACTTCAGGCATCTTCAGATCACTCTCCGTTTGATGCAATACAGCTATTGAGCTGTTTTTTCACTACCCAAAATAGTTTTGAACTCATCAATTTTAATGCCTTTTAGTGCTTCTACCATTTTATGTTTCTTCCATATTGGCAAACATTTCCCTTTGAGGACTTTTTACATCCAAGAAACAATTTTTTAAAAAGGTTGCTCAGAGTGAGATCAGGTGAACAGAGAGGGTAGGGCATGGGGTCAAAAACTGCTGAACACTCAGCATGGTGTGGGCAGGTGCTTTGTCATGGTAGAAGAACCAGTCACCTGTTTGCCACAACTCAGGACATTTCTTATACAAAACATGATGCACCCTTCTCAAAACTTCCAGAAAAAAAATTTGGTTGACTGCATGATCCAGAGAAACAAGTTCTGAGTATACTATAAGGAGCCTGCCCTCCAAAAGATAATTCCAGGTTTTTGGGGTCTCCCCTCATAGGTCTGCTCTAAATACACACATTCTTACATATTTGGATAGACTAGCTCCTGCACAGAGCGGGCAGCATCTTTCAGGCTGAGCCCAGAACCCCTAGTGCTGAGTTGGTGGGCCCACAGTGGGTTTTCAGAAACGCAGTATGCCAGAATGTTTGGTTGATCTTGACCTCATTATTTCACCCTTCTGCCTCAGCTGTGTTATCTGTAAAATGGAGGGTTATAGTGGTCCCTACCTGATAGGGTTGCTGTGAAGATTAAGTGAGCTGAACCCTGTTAAGTGGCTGGCACTGAATAAGCACACATGTGTCTAAGCATCACTTACAACAGATGGGTCAAAGGAGCATAGCAACAGGGAAGGAAGGGGCTTTGGTTGTCAGATGAATGCTCAGCTAGTGTGTGCTCAACTTACCCAATAAAAGTGAGGAACCCAGGTGGTCCAGGGAGGGCATGTGACTTGCTGGAAGTTCTCAGCTGTCAGAGATGGTGCTAGATGGAACTGCCACCTCCTGATTCCTCTTGTCTCTATGCTAGTGATTCTCAACTTCAGCAAACATCAGAATCACATGGAGGTGGAAGGGAGGCCATGGAAACAGATTCCCAAGCCCCACCTCATCATTCAAATTGAGTGGGACTTGGGAAGTCCGAGAATTGGAATTTCCAACAGGTACCCACACTTTAAGAATCACTACTTTACACTAAGCTGATGGATAAACCTGGAGCTTGCCAGAGAAGGAGCAGTGAGCTACAAGGAAGTTGGTGACATAGCTGGAATTTAGATCAGAACCACCACCACCACCTCCTCCACCACCCCCTCCAGACAGTGGAGCAATTCTGAGCAGGTTAGTGGCTGGGTTTTGTGTTGCTGGGAAGTTAGGGGGTGAGTTAAAAGTGTACCTCCAGTCCCTCAAAGAATCACAGTTACACTGTTTCATATCAGGACAAAATTTCAAAGGGGTGTGGTTGTAGAGAGGGCTGTTTTCCTTCCCTGTCATCTTCTGACCTTGAAAATCAATGAATGTTCTTAACTCTTTTCCCTGTGGGTCCTAACAGGATACTTTCTTGCTCCTGAAACATCCGCTATTTCTTAGAGTTTGCATACTCTAAGATACCCAGTGACCCTCACTATGTGCAGGATTCTGGGCACTGGGCCTACAGGACATGTGTCCTACCCTTGAGCAACTTGCATAGGGAGAGAAAGATCTACAAAACTAACGAGGGCATATGAGTAGGATACCGCGCATGCTGCAGTGAAAGATGTACCAGTTGGTACAGGGAGGGAGGCACTGATTCTGTGTGGGTGTGTATGGGACTGACAGTGTTGAGGATGGCTTCACTGGGAAGGTGCCTTTCAAGCTGGCCAGTGACTAAGGGGTCATTCATCCCCAAGGGAATGGGGGGACAGAGAGCATTCCAGGCTATAAATAAAGCAGAGCGCACATACCACCGTCTTGGAGATAGAGGGTTTTAGGGGAAAGAGCTTACCTTGAGTCTGTGATAAGATGTTTGAACTTTATCTTGGAGAAACCATGGAGCCATTAAAGGTCTCTCAGAGGAATGAAATACACTCAAGTTGGGTTTTAGGACATTCCCTCTATGGAGTCTAGCACTCCATGTATGTTCCTAGCAACACCTGCATCACCCATAAGCTTGCTAAAAATGCAGAATCCCAGGCCCCATTGATAGACCTCTTGAATTCGAATCTGCAATTTTTTAAAGTTTCAATTTTAAATTACTATACAGTAAATTGAACTTTTTTTTTTGCTGTATAGGTTTATGAATGTTAATACACATATCAATTTGTGTAGCCACCACCCATAGTCAGGATACAAAACTGTTCCATCACCACCCAAACTATTTTCCACTATCCTTTATAATCACACCTTCCACCTCTATCCCCAGTCACCACTAATCTGTTCTCTGTCACTACACTTTTATCCCTCTGAGGAAGTAACATCCATGGAATATCATATACTATATAATAATATGTAACTTTTTGTACAGCCATAGCTCACTGTAACCTCCTGGGTTCAAGCAATCACCCTGCCTCAGCCTCTTGAGTACCTCACTGCCATTCCTGTTTTGTTTGTTTGTTTGTTTATGTTTATGTTTGCTATGTTGCCTATGCTGGTCTCAAATTCCTGGCCTCAAGCAATCCTCCCTCTTTAGCCTTCCAAAGGACTGGGATTACAGGCAAGAGCCACTCAGCTTATCTGACACTGGCTTAACTGAGAAAAGTGTCTTTGAGATTCATCCAAGTTGTTTCATGTATCAATATTTCATTCCTTTTTGTTATTGAGCAGTGTTCATTATAAGGATATACAGTTGGTTTAACCATTCATTGGGTAACAGTTGGGTTGTTCCCAATTTTTCGTGATTATGAATAGAGTGGCTACGAACATATATATGAATGTTTTTTGTGTAAACCTAAGTTTTCATTTCCCTAGGGTAAATACCTAGGAACTAGATTTTTGGTCATATAGTAAGTGTATGCTTAATTTTATAAGAACCCTTCCAAACTGTTTTCCTGAATGACTATACTATTTTGCATTTTCACCAGCTATGTATGAGAGTTTCAATTGCTCCCCATCCTTACCACTACTTGGTATTGCTGATGTTTTTATTTTAGCCATTCTAATAGATGTGGTAGTATCTCACTATGGCTTAAATTTGCATTTTACTAGTAGTTAAAGATGCTGATAATGTTTTCTTATGCTTATTTGCCATCTATATATCCTCTTTGTGGATATGTCCTTTCAAGCCTTTTGCCCATTTTTCAATTGGGTGGCTTATTTTCTTGGTGTTGAATCTTGAGAGTTCTTTATATATCCTAGCTATATAAAGCCCTTTGTAATACATTTGATTTTAAAGTATTCTTTCCCTTTATGTAGCTTGTCTTTTCATTCTCACAACAGTGTCTTTCACAGAAAAATAGTTTTTAATTTTGATAAAGTGCAAGTGGTTTACTCTCTCTTTTACAGATCATCTTTTTTTGGTGTCATGTCTAAGAACTCTTTCCCTAACTTCAAGTCACAAAGGTTTTTCTCCTATGTGTTCTTATAAAAATTATGTAGTTTTACATTTATATCTGTAATCAATTTTGAGTGAATTTTTGTATATGATGTGAAATTTGGATCAAGGTTTGTTGTTTTGCCTTTGGATGTCGAACTGTTTCAACAACATTTGTAGAAAAAACTTTCCTTCTCTGTTGAATTGCCTTTGAACCTCTGTCAAAAGCAATTGGTCGTATTTATTGTATATTTATTTCTGGATTCACCATTCTGTTCCACTAATCCATGTGTCTATTCCTTTGTTAATATCACATTATCTTGATTACTATAGCTTTATGAGTTTTAACATCAGGCAGGATGATTTTTCCAAATACATTCTTTTTTCGTTTTTTCCAAAAGTATTTTAGCTATTCTAGTTACTTTGCCTGTCCACAAAAATTTTAGAAAATGGCTTACTTATATTTACAAAAGTCCACCTTAGATTTTAATGGGAATTACGTTAAATCTATAGAGACATTTGGGGGTGAACTGGTATCTTTACTATGATGATTCTTCCAATCCATGAACATGGTATGTTTTGCCATGTATCTGTGTCTCCAGAATCTACATCTTAACAAGATGCCCAGATAACTCCTCTGCACATTAGAGTTTGGGAAGCACTGCCCTACAATGGATATTAAGTTATCTGGGAAGATTTACAAAAGGATGCTAAGGCCCTACCCAGACCAACAGAATAAGCATCTCTGAAGATGAACTTAGGCACTGAAATTTTTTCTAAATTCTCCAGGTGATTCTAACTGGCAGCCATGTGTGAACCTCTACTCTAGACCCAGACAAGTGCTTATATGAATCTGGACTCCTGAAGCTCTGGTTTCACGCTCATTAAATCAGTCTGATTAAGGCTATCACTTCATTGCTTCACCCTAGATGTACATTAAAATCTGCAGAGGATAGAGTACCTCAATGAAAATTTTCAAGGTACAATTCTGGTTGACAGATTTACCAAATTTCCTTCAATAATCCAGCATGTCTCCCTTATTTGAGTATTGCCTTTCCCCACTCTGCCTCAGGAAGTGGAGCAACATTCAGAAGTTTTAACTCCAAACTCTAAAAGTCTTCTGACTTTTTGGAAGTCACGCTGGAAGTTACTGAGGCACCAGGAGACAGAAGAGAGAGAGAGCACATGTGTGCACACAAGAGAAATGTCCAATTGCACAAGTCTGATCAATAAGATATGTAACCCAGTTTGCCTGCTTCATGACCAGGGAACATCTTTTGCTTTCATCTCCACCTCTCTGACATGCTGAGTCAAGTAACAGCTCCATATTTAGGAGAAAACCCTCCTCTAATCTCTAAAGGCAATCAAAGTTTTTCTTGTGTCATTTTCTATGGTTCCTTGGAAATGTTAAATGCATATCTTAGCAATGGCAAGGTGGAACATGACATACTGGTCCCCAAAATATGAACCAATTGAATGCTGTCTGCAGACAGCTCTGTTTCTGTTATCTTTTAATGGATATGCGGGAAGTGGTGCTGATGTTGATAAAATAGATGTAAAACCTAATGCTTCTGCTTTGGTGGTGTACCAACCCCAGCAGTCTAAAAATAGACTCAACTGCATCAATATTTCTCTTTAAAGTTGTAGATCCCTTGGAGGATTTGGGAACATTTAGAAAGGATAGAAAGGGAGAAAGATATGAAAACAGCAAAAGCTGCATTCTAGGCCTTCAGGTCGGGGCCTCAGAGACAACCACACTGGAATGCCTGTTTTTTAGACATACATGTACCTGTTTCCTACAAAAGGCCCTTCCACATATTATAAGAACACATTCTTTCCTGCAGGGCCACCAAGTTCATTCTCAACACCACTGTCTGTCTGAGGCTGACACACCTCTGATTCCTAGTTTTTTGTTTGAGGCTAATTTTCAAAGACCTTTAGAATCCCAAAATCTCAACATACAAATGCTACAACTGCAGAACCACAACACACTGAGACTGGACCAGGCAAACCCTGAGGTTTTCTTTTTTGCTCCTCTGTGGGAAGGTAGAAGTGACCTATCCAAGGTCACACAACAGGTTAGACATGGAGC
Source organism: Carlito syrichta (assembly GCF_000164805.1). NCBI lineage: Eukaryota > Metazoa > Chordata > Mammalia > Primates > Tarsiidae > Carlito > Carlito syrichta. The sequence goes on along the minus strand of NW_007247769.1, from coordinate 1,664,025 downwards.
ATGAGCCAGTGCAGTAATGGAGATGACCAGGAAGGAGTTGGCCTTTGAAATCTGGTTCCAATTCCAGCCTTGCATTGACCAGCTCTGTGACCTTGATGTTGAAAAAGTAGAATCTGGCTGGGCTCGGTGGCTCAGCCTGTAATCCCAGCACTTTGGGAGGCCAAGGCAAGTGGATTGCCTGAGCCTGCGGGTTCAAGACCCACCTGGGCAACTTGGCGAGACCTCGTCTCTACAATAAATAAAAAATTAGCCAGGCGTGGTAGCACGCACCTATAGTTCTGGCTACTTGGAAGGCTGAGGCAGAAGGATCACCAGAGCCCAGCAGGTGGAGGCTGTGGTGGCCGTGAGCATGCCACTGCATGCACTCTAGTCTGTGCAACAGAGTGAGACTCCAACTCAAAAAAAAAGAAAGAAAGAAAAGAAAAGAAAAAGTAGAATCACAGTGCTCTCTATTTCACAGGGCAGTCTGAAGAATTAGTGAAAATGTGCACTGAGTGCCTAACACCCAGTGGGTACTCAAGTAACACCAGCAACTTCTCTAACCTTGATGTCCCAGCTCACGGTCCAGGGCACTTTTCACAATCCCACCATATGAAGACCAATAAGTGCACTTGAGTTAAGGGTTAAATCTCCTTGCCCTTCTCACAAATACAAACCAGCACTGTCCAGGGTTCTCTAAGTACTGCAAAGAAAAGCAATCCTCCCAACTCAGCCTCCCAAACTATAAGCATGAGCCACTGCACCTGGCTTAAAAAAAAATGAGTACTTTGCTTTTGCCTATCACAGCCATTGCCAAATGATGGTGCAATGATTTGCCCAAGGCTGTCTCTTCTTTGAATACCAAGTTCTACAAGGTCCAGGATTGTGTGACCTTCTTCCATGGGCCTGCCCAAGTCCAAGTCATAAATGAGCATAACCAGTCCAGTGGAGGGAGGAGGTATTATGATCCTCACGTTTCAAGTGAGGAAATGGAAGCAAAACCCTGGACTCCCTGCACGCATGGAAGCACAGGAAGAGGAAGGCAGAAGAATGGGTTGGTGAGAAGACTTGTTCGATTAGTGGGAGTCAGGCAACAGAGGGGTTGCATATCCTTTCAATGTCATATTTGGAGCAATGTTTAACAACTTGCCCAAGGAATATTTAATTATCTAGGGAAAAGTACTTTTGCTTGACTTGATATTTACTATCAATTAAAGACTCAGATTCTATGGAGGTACTTGTTAATGTGTGGTAGGGTTTTGCCTAGTAGAAATACAAATGCTTTCTGTTTAGAGAAAAAAAAGTCCCAAAGTTTATGGATTTATTGTCCTATAAGACATTGACCAATGTTGTTTCTAATCTAGCAATCTCATCCCAACGGTCTTTCTTCAGGGCCTGTATAAACCCACTTTGCCATCCTGTTGGTACCCTCATTAATAAGCTAAATGTATGTTTGATTTGTGTACATTCTATAATTGTATGTCATATTTTTAATTTTTTGAAAATTATCCTTTGCCACCCAACTGCCACCAACTCAGATTGTGAACAAGTCCCACCCTTTCTCTTTTGGACTCAATTTCCTCATCAGCAACATGACAGAGTGGGTCTAGATGGGAAACTACAAGGTCCCAGAAGCTTTGATTTTTAAGACTGATCCTTAAAAAGAATAATTTCCTGAAAGGGTTTGACATCTAATGGGATTATTTTCAAAAATAACAATAGCCAATATTTATCCATCCCTCAGTACCAACCACTATGCATCATGAGACAGGTACTGTTGTTACTAGCCCTAATCACGGATGAAGTTAAGAAAGCTGAAGTGGTATTTTATTAGCCAGGAGACATCACATTCATCCCATTATCGATTCATTTTTTCACCTGTCTGCTCATCCATGTTTCCAGCCACCCATCCAGCACCAAAATGCTTCCCATGTTCACTCTAGATCTACCTAATTGACTGATATGGCCTTTAGAAGGGGCAGTGGTTGCTTCCAGCTGGTGGCTCCAGAAAGACTTTGTGGAAGAGATCAATCTTTGTGAAGGTTCAAGCGAGACATTAGGCACAGGTCAAAAGAGCATCCTCGGCTGAAGGAACCATGGCAGAAAAGTCTGGAGGAGGAGCAAAGGGACATGCACAGTGACCAATGAACAGTAGTGAGAGGTTGCTGAGAAGGCTGTGGGAAGGGAGGATGACAGGATATGAGACAGAGAGATGATAATAGCTGAAAGAGAATCTTAAGTTTCCTGATGCCTTCTCTACGACCTTGAGTACCTCCTGTGATGGTAAAGGGAAGAGACAAACCCTTCCCTTAGGTGCCCTGACCTGGGTTCTCTGACTATCAGAGTCCTGAATTTTGAAGAAAGAACTTTGAAGAAAGAAAGGAGAATTGCAAACAATCATGGAGGGAATCCACTCTGGCCTCTAGCCTCCCTTCCCAAACATGTGGCCCTGAGCTAATTTAAACCAGTCTAAGCTCACTTTGCAAGCAGTTGTCACAAGGCGCTACATCAAAAGATTCCTGAGACCCAAATATTTAACAACCAGAGCACTCCCTCCATCCATCAGTTTGGTAATTCTATCCACAAAAACAAAAAAAAAAAAATCTATTGGGGTTTCATTTCTGGCCTGCTCATTTCTTATAAACATGCTAGGGCCATTTACAGCTCACAACTCACTGCTCTCTAAACATTTACACATTTCTCCCTCTTAACACATCCTTGGCCATTTGATTAAGTGGTAGGTCACAGGGGCTGGATGGCAAGGCCTTGGCATCTTTGGATTTTTTCCAACCCTGCCTTCACATGGGTTAGTCGTCAGCTTACCCTTCAGTAAACACAAGGATGGTTGGAGTCCTGGGCACAGACTTGCTGATGCCTTGGTCTTTCCATCCCTCTTCTTACAGACTCCCCAAAAGGCACAGACATAAGGTCACTTGCCAGTTGGGCTTAGGAAGGCTGGTGTGGTTCCCCATGACCTTTAGGGCTGAGTGACTGTCCGTGTTTTACAACACGTTGATTCTCAGGCAGGGAGCTTGGAGCAGTGTTTGTATCAAGGGGGAAGGAAGCGTCCCACACACAACTTCCTAGACTATGACAATAGGAGTCTCACACATGTCCTGCATAAGCATACATATAACACTCTTGCCCTTTGGCAGGGAGCAGTCTCACAGGACTGGTGGGACTTAACCAGTACAGCAATCAGAACATAGTTATAGCCAGCACCTAAATGCTGAGAAAAGTCAAGAAGATGAGGAAGCCCCATGGACTGGGGAAGTGGCAAGGGCTTCATAGAGGAGATGTGGTGAGCTATGGCATCACCAACAGAGAATAACTAGAGCTCAGGCCTAGGGGTATGGGCAGGGGCGGCTGAGAGGACACTGCTGAATGATCACAATTGCACCATTCCTGTTGGCTCTGCTTCCATTTTTAAAGACAATTTTGAATAGAGAAAAGTCTTGAGTCAGACCTGAGTTTGAATCCTGTCATCTTCCCCTACTGGTTGTATGACCCCTGGAAGTTACTCAGTCTCACTTTCTTCTTCTTCAGCAAAATGGGGTTACTGGCATATACCTCACAACAGGGGTGCCAAGGGGATGTAGGAGGTTGTGCAGGCCCTGATACCTGCCTGGGTCTACTGAACAACCACTGGAAACCATCATGCTGGAGTCAGAGCCACAGCACTGCAAGCACTTCCCAGGCAGAGATCAAGTCTTTTCAATTCAGGCCACAGCGCCTTAACACAGTGCCTCAGCCATCAAGAAAATCTGGTGATGGACACAGACCCTCTTCAATGAAGGACTTGCTGCCCAGCTGCTGGAAGGACTGTAGCAACCTCTTCAGGGCCTGCTCAGCTGCAGAGAGCTACCAGGCCCAAGGTCGTGCCCTTTGGGAGCAGTCCACCTCCTTTGAGGAAGTGGGGTAAGGAAATAAAGGCCTCTGTCAGCCCATCCCAGGACAACGCTACAGGCCACTTTGGTACTCCCCATGGAGTTGGCTGAGGCTGCATCAGACCTGCATCATGGCTCAACCTCTGTGCCATCTGCTTCCTTTCCTCCTACCATGGGTGTCTTGATTCCAAGGACAATTCTTAATAAACATCCGGCACACTCAGATCTCAAGGTCTGCTTCTCAAGAGTCCCATTTGCAACAAACTTGGTATTTGCTGACTGAATAAATGTCTGAAACAATACCCCTTGTTTTCTAAATCCAGAGTTAATACTCATACCAGCTGTGGCCCTGGTCTAAGAGGCTCTTTCTGCTGGCATCGCCAAGAAACTACGGTCAGCAAAATGGCACCTAGTAGTTCTGTGACCACCCAGAGGGCTACAGTTGTCCTGTCCAGGAAATTCAGTTGCCTAGCTATCTTCTAGCAGGGGCTGGGAACATTTCAAATTAAACTTAGGCTCTGTAGACTTTTTCCACCACCAAAGTCCCCAGGCTGATAATGTCCCCCATGCAGCTGGATAACCAGTCCTGGAGGGAGAGGGAGAAACAATGAAGAAATGGAACATACCAAGAGGGAACCCTGTGGAGGGACAGTGCCCATTTCCACTTATTTCATCCCGGGATTCACTGAGGGCCTTGAACAGCTCAGATAAAAATAAATTATGAAGGATGATCACCTCAGAGTATAATTTAGGAAGTCACCTTGGGAGAGGAAGAAGCTCCTACCAGTATCAGGGGAACCGAAACACTTTTTCTAGAAAATAAATAGCTAATTTTAAAATAATTAATTTATCTGCTGCCACATACTTTTTAAAAAAGACTCTATTCAAAAAATATATATTAAATGCTCCACTTTTCAAATGAAGAGTGGCAATACTTAGCTTGAAAATGCTGTTATGTTCTTTTTGGCAGTGGGGCAAGGAAGAGAAGGCTGAGCCCAGTTGACCCTGGGCCTGGTCAGAGACGCTGCCACAGCCTGGGGCCACTGGAAATGAAAGGATCTAAACAGGTCTATCCACAGTGCATTCCAGAGCCGACTCCTCCTAGGTTCCCTCTGCGCCAGAAACTGCTGGCTTCAGGAGTTCCAGCTCACCTTTCACCGACCTTCAGCCCACAGAAAACTGGCATTGCTACCTCCCCTCCCCCACCCATGTTTTCTCCTCAAGCAAAGACCTTGCTGAGAAGGCCTCCACTCTTTCTCACTCTGAGGACAAAGATGACCTCTGGGGATTTCTTTTATCTGGCTCAGGAAGAGGTAAGCCAAGGAGAAAGGGCTGCTGGGTCCTCACCTGCCTAGAAAATGGGAACTCATGATTTTCCCTTAGAGAAATGGTGCCCCAACAGGCAGGTGTTGGTGAGATGGGTCCTTCCAGGGTATGGTGGAAATGACCTTCTCTTCAAAGAGGCAGGGAACCCCAGGGGTTTCACAGAACCCCTGCAAGGCCTATGGGGGTGGCGGCCTTTCCTGACCCCAACCCTTTAACCAAAACAGCTAGGTTTGTGTTCATTTTCACAGAGCTGCAGGCCTTTAAGACTATAAAAGCCACTGATTCAGAAACTATCCCTTTCTGGGGATCCTGGGGAGCAGAGACCCTAGAACATTTGCCCTTTCCAGTACCAGGAATAAAAGATGAGCTTCTAATTCTAGGGCTACAAAGACAGAGGAGCTTTATTTCTTTTACTGAGTTCAGAGAAGTCCCTAGAGTTTTAACTGCTGTAAACCTGGGAAAATAAACCATCGTTCTGAAAATGTTCTGTGTGCTTACCCACTTGAGTGCCACTGAGTCAACAGATCATGAAAAGCAAATGCATGGACTCCTTCCTCCGGTGGAATGTTTCACGGAGACCCAGGTGAGGTGGTGAAGTTGCCACTTTTCTATGCATCATGTGTTTGTGCTTCTTTATTGCTCCACCCTTAACTCACTGAGGTCTGGGGCAAAGGCTTAGCTAAGACAAGGTTAAGATATTTGCTTTTGTCTTAACTCTTCAGATAGGAAGGAGAAACTGTCCCTTGCTAGGGTGAACATCACATTGGTGAACTGACTACCATGTTCTCAGTCTTCATCCTCAACACGATGGTAGAATGTCTCTCTCCTACCATATGCATTCAGGAAAAGAAAAATCCAGCTCTAATTTGGGTCTGGTCTGAATTGGGTCTACAGCCACTGTTGGTTTGTCATTGTTGAAGCAAGTGGCATAACCTCTCTGATCCTTAGTTTTCACATTTTAAAGAGAAATCTCAGTCCTCAGTCTTGCTACTTTCAGAGATTTAGGATCTTTGGATGCCAGATAAGATAGCATAAGGCAAAGCACTGTGATAAGTGTAAAACACCATATGTAAATATAAAGCACTATTAACATCACTATAAACCAACCAATCTATGATGATCACTTGGCAGGAAGGGTGTAATTTCAAGACAGAATTAATATTCATTGTAAGACAATTTGTGTAATGGTGTAATGACAGCTATTCGCCCCATCCGCTGATTCAAATTAAAAGCTTCATTCCATGGCCCCTACACGTACATTCATTTTCATCATTCAATTATAAACACAAAGATGAGATGCTTTGACGCCCTTGGTAATTGTCTGGTTTCTATTCAGAAGTTCTTGGTTCACAAGCATAAGCATGTGTTTCATTCGATGTTTGGGGAATGACAAGGTTTCCCCTGACAGTGTAGAAAACAGTGTATGTTTTAACAATTTCTTTGTTAAATCGAGTAATAAATAACCAGGAAAGATAATAGACCATCTTCTTGACACAACTACTTAACAGAATTCTGAGCCTTTCCTTCACTTCATCAAGGACCACTGTCTAATAAGGAATCAGAATATTTTTCTAATACTAAATAAAAAAGCAATTTAATGTTATTTTAAAATACAGAAATATTATTAAATCCTCAACCATTTCAAAATTAAAGCATAAAACTCTCTTCTACCTAATAAACAACAAGAACTTAAATTTTTTTCATAGAGAGTTTAAGGGATACTAACAGGTACAGAGAGAAAAAGGAAAAGTAAAGAAAACAACAAGGTAGATATAAAGGAGGAGAAAAAAAAGGGGTTACAGAAAAGAAATAGAAGAGACTAAGAAAGGTGTCTAGGACACAGTTGTAAGAGACAGTCAGGCATAGGTAGGCAGAAAAGAAAACCAATCTAATAAACAACAAAAACAATACAATGAGAAATAAAGAGAAACTTTCACAAAGGAATCTCTAATTTTGGAAACGCATCAGTAGAAGCTTTCAAAGCTATATTACAAATTTACAACAGCAGAAGTAAAGGATATGTTACTCTTGGTAGCTGCTTTCTAAATGAGATAAAATCACATCAAGACTATATCCAGCTCATGGGCTGGTAGGTCCCGATTTCTGCCCCATAACACCACACTGTGTTACTTGCAACAAATGTTTGACATCTGGCGACTACTTGGCTCAGGACTTCCATCAGGACTGACACTTACTAAAGCAATGAGCTAGCTTCCCATGATACAGTCGCCTCACCTGAAGGCTCTATCGGATGGGGATGAACTTGGTACCTACCCTCATAGTAGGGATGTGAGGATCAATGAGATGACGTTGCACCTGGCATTGCATTTGTTGTTAGCTGAGGTTACAGACAGTGACTCTCAGAGGGAAACAAAGATGAATGTGTCTGTATAGATTAAACACAAATATTTTGAAAATTTTATATTGTCATCAGAAAGTTCTTTCATATTAGGTTAATGGCATCATACTCAGTGTCATCTTCTCAGACTGGATATCAGCATTAAGAACATTCTCCAATTTCTACCAAAGACTTGCATGCTACACCTCACTCCTGTCTTTGAATCTTCTTTAGGAAGCCCAGCCTGGACTCTAATTTTGAGAAGCATTTCCGTTATTTCAGGTCTTCAGTCAGCTGATGGTTCAACCACTCACTTCTGTTTCCTTCCTTCATTTTCCTCATGAAAGATTCCTTTAATCTAGAGCCCCCTAGCAGGGCTGCTTTGAAGAGATTTTCTCTTCCTGCATTACTTTTTTGCTCAGGCTTCCGGCTTCCTTTTGAAAGAATTAAGACAAATTTCAGGAACCTGCCAGAAAATGTTAAGCCTTCTCTCCCTCCCAGTGTCCTACTCATAAATCTTTATGCCCTCAAATGCTCCCATAAATAGGCCGTAAACCCACATCCGACTCCTAGTCCAGCACACAATAGGTGCTAAGATGAATGAAGAATCACGTCTGCCTTCCTAGCTGTGCTTTGGGCATCCCTTCATCTGGAACACCTGTTTCTCTCCCCTTACTACTAGAACCCTAATATAAGATGCCTTCTGCTTTAAAGGAAGGATGCCCCAAACATCCACTCTGTCCATTTACTTCAAGCAGCCCAGCAGATGTGGTAAAAGGAAATTTTATCCCTTTAAATCAGAAAGCACAAATTTACAACTTCTTTCTTAGAAAGTCAATATTGATAGTGTAGCCCTGGGCAACTCGACACCTTTCTGATCAGAAAGTCCATTTGAGGTGAAAATGGCTTTTTGGTTTTTCTCCGAGGGTCTCTGAATTAGATGACCAAAGGAGAACTTACTTACACCAAGATGGATCTATGAGACCCATACAGGCCCTCATACATTCTTTCAACAGATTCATTCATTCAGCACCCACTATGTTCCAATACCTAGGTGCTAACCATACAGCTACCCAAACACACACGAATCCCTACTATTATAGAGCTAGTTTGGATTCTAGTGGGAACAGGGGAAGACAGATAACAAATAAAATAAATAAGCAAAGTATATGGTATGTTAGAGGATTATAAGTGTTTTAAAGGAAAATGAAAGATACAAATGATAGAGAATTGAAATCATTTAAAATAGGGGGAAATTTGTTTAAAAAATAATTGAAAATAACAGAAAATATACATGTAAGGAAAACTCCTTCCAAAAAAAGGTGACACATGACACTAATTTGCTGTATAAACATGAGCACGTCGACTGCTCCCTCCAAGCCTGTTTTTCCTTCTCTGCAGTATAAGATGTACCTATAAGGTCTTGCTATGGTAATTTCTAGCCCTGAAATTCTATTTCTCAAAGCAATAGATACCAATTGACACTAGAGTTTGTTGAGACTCTTTGTGATTGTGGTTGAAGTTTCAATGACATGAAAAACATCCCTATATTCTCTAGAATTCCCAACAAAGCCTCCATGTGTACCACTAGATCAAAATAATTATGGGGGCAGTCACAAGTTTCCTTGTTGTTTCATTTTCTTCACTTACTGACTTAGAAACAACTTTAAATCCAAGTCCTTCTCCCCCACAGACATTCTCAAAACACCCTCCTGATGGGCAGTAACCCCTAAAAGGGTCATAAAGTGGGACTCTGGTGAAGGATGCTGGGCAACCTGACCTCAAATACACTTATCCTGGAGTCACGTGAGTACTCGTGGCAGACGAGTTAAATTAATTCATACCTGCCCCAGTGAGATGGCACTCAACAAAAGGTTTCTTCTTCATGGACCTTTTGTTCCTTCTTCATTTATTTTCCACGAAGCTAATATGAGGCTCAGAAGGAAGGCTTCCATCTAGGAAAAGTCATCTTGGGATCATCCAGAGAGGATTTACGCATCCATCAAGCACTCATCAATCACCTCTGATTAAAAGTTCCTTTTGGGTGATTCCTTTGCATGACAGAATGAGCATTCTACCTGCCAGAGAAGCTGTGGTGTGTGAGTTTAAGAGGGTTTAAAGTCTCCAAGCAGTTGACAGCAGCTGATCTCTGGTAGGTCCTTACCAAGTACTAGAGACGTTTTAGGTACTTTATGTGTATTAACCAACAATGCTACAAAGGTGTTGTTCCCATCTTATCAATGAAGTAGTTGAGACACAGAAAAAGCAGCTTGTCCAAGGTCACAGAATTTTTAAGTGGGGGAGAACAGCCCCCACCCTGTGTTTAACCACTAACGCTACAGAGCAACGCTGTCCAAAAGAAATATAAGACAAGTCACATATGTGCCTTTAAATTTTCTAGAAGGCATATTTTTTGACACTTAACTTATTTATTTACAACTCTAGACAGATTAAAAGACATAATATTCCAAGTGGGGAATGAAAGTCTTCAAATTGCTTTCAGCTGTAGCTTTCATATATTAATTGTCTTGCACATTTTGTACTAAGATTATAGTGTTGGCTGCCTCTTAGCAGTCATTTCTACCTCCTGTCCTTGTTCAGAGGAACTTGATTTTGTTCAGGGACACAGGTAGCTCACAAAAAGAGTTCTGACTCTTGGGCAGACCCTCAGTTAAACTGAGAAAGCCATGGAGGGCTCATTCCTTTGCCAAAAATTGGTTAGAATCCAGCATGTACCTCAGTCTTGGCCCATGAGATATATGTTGGGGTGTGCTAGGGGTTTCTAGGAATGTGGGCCAGACTTCCAAGAAAGAGGCCTAGGGAGATGGCTTCTTTTTCACCAGACATTTTTTTTTTTTTTGCTTTCTTTTTACTGTGATAAAATAAATAAAACAGAAAATTTACCATTTTAATTTTTTTTAAGTATATAGCTCAGTGGTATTAAGTACATTCACACTGTTGTGCAACCATCACCACATTTTTTAAAAGTAAAAAGAAAGGAGCCAGGCACAATGGCTCATGCTTGTAATTCCAGTGATTTGGGGCCAAAAAGGGAGGATCACTTGAGGCCAGGAGTTCAAGATCAGCCTGAGCAACATAGCGAGATGTCATTTCTACAAAATATAAAATTTTTTTAAAAATTAGCTGGGTATGGTGGTGCATGCCTATAGTAAGCTACTCAGGAAGCTGAGGTGGGGGAGGATGGCTTGAGCCCAGGAGTTTGAGACTGTAGTGAGCTATGATCACGCCACTCCACTCTAGCCTGGGCGACAAAAAAAGGAAAAAGTGAAATTAAATTTAATGATGTGATAGTTTACTTCATCTAAATAAAAATTACGGATAAGATATTTTCCTGTCTTCTTTTTGTACCAAATTTCTCACTCACAGCACATCTTAATTCAGAATGGCCATATTTCAGATGCTCAACAGCCACCTGTGTTAGACACTCCAGTCTAGAATGCTAAGCCAGTCCATGGGCAACCCCAGAAGAGAGCAACATGCTGTATGTTTATGAAAGGTCTGTGCGTCACCATCAACTCTCCAGGCGATTTGTGACTCACTACAGACCCTAGACGGTGTCTGACTCGAATGGTTCTAAATCAGCATCTCTAACCCTCAGAGATCACTGTCATCGCGCTGACAGACAAGATTTGGAGCCTGCAGAGAGTTTTCCTGGTCGAGCAGATCTTGATTCTCTACCACCCAGCTATGAGTCCATCTCCAAAATAAGTGAGTGACCTCTGCAGTGGAAGTGGTGATAGCACCTGTGTAGCCACATGGGCACTCCCAGGTTGGGCCAATAATAAATAAACACACACCTGTGTGGAAAGAGGGCAGAGTATGTGCAGGGTTGAGGCAAGCAGCAGTTGCCATGGAAACCAGCCAGCCTCACTCCAGACTTTTTCCTTGGTGCCTGGATCATTTGGTGGCTGATGAAGCCCAGCGGAGAGGCATTGTTCCTGTACCTATGGAAACCTTTCAAATGGGCTCATTATGATGAAAGTAGATCAAAAAGGGAATGGTTGCGTGTCATTTCCATCCATCGTCACATCCACCTTTTTTCCTAGGTATTACCCAAAGGAGAAGAAAATAAAGCCATCATTGCCCCAGAGGGAAATGATTGGAAGGCACTGAAGTATGGGGTATAGGTAGGGGTAAAGTGGTCCCCAAAAGGGAGGCAATGAAACTGTCCCATCTCTATCTACCCCACAGTAAATACTCAGTTGGACAGATGGTTATGGTTTCAGGGTTTTGCTACCTGCCCAAACTGACTTAGAATTCATCCTCTATGGCAAGTCCCTAATTTGATCTCTTCCTGGGTCTGTGTGCCTTTGAACTCTTCCCAATTCACTTTTTTCATACACTCATTCATTCCTTTGCTCATTCATAATGAGAAGCACCATAGTACAGCAAAAAGAGCTATAGAGTCATGAGAACCCAGGTTTAAAACCCAACTCTGATGTGTATTGGTGTATGAGCTCATCTAAATTTTTTTGTGTTTGTTTTAAAGAGACAAAGTCTTGCTCTGTTGCCCAGGCAGGAGTAGGGAGTGCTGTGGCACAATCTTGGCTCACTACAGCGTCCAACCACTGAGTCCAAGCAATTTTCCAACCTCGGCTTTCTGAGTTGCTGGGACTGACTACAGACACACACCACCATGCCTGGCCAAATTTTAAATTATTTATAAAGATGGGATCTAGTTATGTTGCCCAGGCTGGTCTCAAACTCCTAGCCTCACCTTAGTCTCCCAAAGTGCTGGAATCATAGGCATGAACCCCCACGCAGCCAGTCACCTAAGTTATTAAAAACTCTCTGTGCCTTGATTATATCATCTGTAACATGGGGATGGGAACAGAATAAAATTTGCTACTTGTCTTCTATACAGATGAATTCAATGTGTTTAGGGCATGACTTTATTGAGTGTTGAGACCATCTCTCTATCCATTTTGATTAACAACTACTGAGCAGAGACTTGTACTTCCAGATACTCAGTAATATCAGTAGAATAACGAGATGGCAACATGCTTTCACATGTATTTACTCTCTCTCTTTTTAATTTTCATTTTCACAGCAATCTGGTTCAGGATTATTTCTGCCCAGTAAAAGACAAAGAGGATTATAAAATGAAAATACATGTTTTCTAATCTCAAGGAACTTAGAGTTTACTGTGTTTGATTAACAAATAAGCAGCAGTTGGGAGCAATGCTTCAGGGGACTTGGAAATCCTTCAGTTATACCCAACTCAATGTTTGGTCACAAGGATGGCCCCAGTGTGCAGCTTCCCAGTTAGTGTTCTAAGCACTTTATAAATATTAGATCATTTCATCATCATAATAACCCTACAAGGCAGGTACTATTATTGACCTCTCTCAATGGTTCAAGATCACACTAGTTCATGGCAGATCAAAGGTCAAACTCAGCCACTCAGCCTGGCTCTACAGGCTGGGCTCTTAACCACTCAGATACTCCGCCTTTAAGGTAGATAAGTTACACACACAAGTGTATGTGAAGAGTGTCCTCTGGTGGATTTCAGAAGAGAAAAGACTGTGCACTGCCCCTTAAAGATGAGGTAGGATGTGACCACACAGACAGAGTGCATGGAGAAAAAGAGTGGGAAGAGAATGGGGGCCAGACGATAGTGATCCCTGACCATCTGCATGAGGAATTTGGGCTTTAGAACTTGGGAAGCCACTGAAGGTCTTGAAGCCATGGAGAGCCCTAAACAAAGCTGGCTTTGGGGAAAATGCATTTGGCAATAGCACACAAGATGAACTGAAGAAAGGTGATAGGACAAATGAGGACTGTGACACAGAAGCTGTTATGATAAGTGAAGGAAGAGTTCACAAAGCTTAAGCCAGGACAATGAAAAAAAGGAACATTAAGGGCAAATCCACAGAACATGGCTACTGTCAGAATGCAAGATGTCTACAATAGTTTCCCACCAAGTCATTCATGTCAGAAACAAGATCCAAGAAGCACTCACTGGGTGATTTCTTGGCCACCCAGAGTAGCACATGGGTTCCCTGCAGCCCTGATTTCCAGAGAAGATAAAACATGGGGTTCTCTTGACCAGCCCATGGAAACACAGGCTGAACCTTTCCCAGTGCATGCAGCTGGTTACTGAAGCCAAGATGGCAAATTCATTCCTGACAAACAATCTTGGCCTCCTCAAATGTGAACGATAGGTCAGGACATAGAACCACAGTCCTGTTTGTGATAATGTCCTACAAATCACAACTCCAAAATCTAAACCCTAACTGGGGTCTCCACAGCTAGGAGGGCTTTCTATTCTCATATCTGTAATGTTGAAAGGGGAGAAGCAAGATCGAGGAGTGGACAAGGAGTTTGAGAGTGAGCTGTGGCCCACAAATATGATTGGTCAGCCTTCTTCCAAGTTCTACCCATCACTTGGAATCCTCTATCCAGTCCTAGTTTGGCATAAATTCCTGGAGAAGAGTCTGTCTGATAGCACAATTAAATAGATGTTAGGGTGCAGGCACAGTAGGCAGATTCATAAAACTAGTAAAAGATGGACTGAAGAAAGGTGATGGGACAAATAAGGACTGTGAACTTTGCTTTGACAAAAACTGGAGTTTTCCTTGTGATTTATCTTCCCTGTGTGAAGCCATAGAGTCCCGTTTTCATCCTGATGAAGATGATAAACTCTTAGCAAACTTTTATGGCTCCCAGGACAAAACTAAGGACTCTGGCCCTGCTCCCACCCTGCAACTCTCAGAGATTTTTAAATTCAAGTCAGAGCAGAAACTGCTTTTGGTCAGAGGCAAAATGTATTTATCTCTGCAAGCACAGCCATTAAGATGTGAACATGAATAGCTGAAGAGACAGAACATTAAGGAAGAAAACAGGAAGAAATAGGAGGTGAGGCTATGATGGAAGAAAATGATGACGCATCAGCCCCCACCGAAAGCTTTTTACGGTGCCGGGGGAGTGGGGCACGGGGAAAGGCATCTGCAGAGATTGGGAGAATGGAACCCGGGAGTGGGCTGAGGGGAAAGCTTTGCAGTGGGAGGGCTGTGATCAGCGTGTGCTTCGTGCAAAGGGAATTTTGAGAGTGGACATAACAAAATGGAAAATTGTGCTTGCATTTCTGTTTGTCTGTAGAATCATTGTGGCTCTGAAAAATCCACCCCCTCTGCTTCTCCAAACTCTAAAGAAAGTCTCCAGATGGAAAAATCTGAAGCCAGGCTACAATATGAAAAAAAAGAAAAGAAAAAGAAGTCTCATACAGGAAGCTGACAACTTTGCTGTTTCTCTGAGGTCTAACCTATAGAGCTGGGGTATCAAATTCTAGACAGGAGTCAGGAGACTTGAATTCTAGTCCATAACTGTCTGAGACTGACCATATGACCTTAGTCAAGCCCTACTTTAGTCACATAATGTAAACTTAAGGAAATATAATCTAAAACAGGTAGCCAAAGCACAAATAACACTAGTACTGACGTTCTCCATGCTTTAATTCATGGCAGATATCACTAATCAATCGCAACACTTTTTGGAGCAGAGCCTCCATGACTGTTGCTGAGGCTCAGATCTTTAGCAAAGCATTCTCTGTAGCCACTACTATTCAATCAGAATGAATCCAAGAGAGAGACTACCATTCCTATACTCATTCTCTTCTAATCCTTAAACACAAAAGCTAGAAAATGTTGCATGTCATGTGTCATCTCATTATACACATCCTTAACTAAGGCCTACCTGTGTTTTATCTTCTCTTTGGTCTTCTTTCCAAGTTTTAGCAGCCAAAGCTGTGAAATAAAAACTGGGTATGAAGGCTCTTCACTCAACTCCATGTCTGAAGCTCTGAAAATGACCTTGTGCATTTTTCTTGAGCCTCTTTGCCTTATGTTCCCCAATTCTGCTAAAAAGCTCCTAGTGAGGCCGGTGTCCCCTCTACTCTCTTAAGGATTGCATCAAGGTAGAGAATTCTATTCCTTTTCAAATGCTTTGAGATCCTGGGATAGAAGACAGCCTGGGGAAGTTCAAAGACATTTAATTATTAGCCTCAGTTCTTTTGAAAATTATTAAAGAGCCCAGAATTAGAAATTCAGATTTCCTCTGGATCCCTGAGAACAAACAGCTCTCTTATAAATGGCTTAATGTGTCTGTTTAATGTATACAAAATTATCTTTCAGGAAGGTGGATTGTTTTTCATGCCATTTTGCATCTCTAAAATATACCACCTATGGCAAAAGGATTGAGATTCAAAGTCTGACAAAATCTACAGCAGAAATAATTAGCACCAGAGGTTGTTTCTGATAGAGGGTTAAATGAAAGAGAAACTGGTCACTTATTTACTTCTGTTCTCTCTATCTAGGTCTCTCCATCTCAACCTGGGGAAGAGGAATTGTATCTCTAGGTGCTACAAGGGTGGCTTGCCGAATTGCCTCTATAAGGTTTATTCTGTAAGACAACCCTGAGGCCCCAACACGCAACTCCCTCTGGGCCACAGTGCTATGGAAACCAGCTGCAGTGCTCAGACTCTGGGGAAAACACCAGATAAACTCACTGGTTTGCAAACAAGGCACAAGGGCAGAGGAATAGTGATGGTTTATAATTTAACATCCAGGGAAGGATATGGGGAGTCTTTGCTTAAATCATGTTAAGCAAATTGGAAACATTTGAGACAGCCCATTGAGGGACTGTTGCAGTTGTTTTGAAAGTTCATCTCAAAGTTAACCTAAAATGAATCTTCATTTGGGGAATTTCTGCTATATCAAATCCACTGATCACCCACAGCATTCAGATCCCTTGCTGTGGGATTCAGATCCCTGAATGCCAGGATTGGCCAGGCAGCTCCTGACAGCACCCCGAGTCTGCTACCTTGCTCCTGAAATAAAAAATGACTTTCACTACAGTAATGTTTCCTTGGTCATCAGCCGCTCCTGGGTGACTCTGGCAGTCATTATTTTAAGTAAATGTGCCTTTTGTGACTTGTTTACGGGTACAAAGAGATGAAGTTGTTTCTGCCTCCAGAAGAGGAATGGACTTTCAGGAGAATGATGACTTGCTTCAGCAGTATTCATTCACCACAATGCAAATAACAAAGGACAGAGGCCATTATCTCACCCAAGGTCTCCTCAGGCAGAGGATGCTCAATTAGGAGGTTCTTCAAGTCAATGCTGGGGCCAGTGGAATTACAACATTTAACACAGAGTTGGAACATGATCCCCTTAGGCTGTTTGAGGATGGCTCAAGGAGAGGGCTCCAAAGCTGAAATGTTTGAAACAAGTGGGAATTGGCCCTCTGGGAAATAGCTCCCTCCTCCTATGGCATCCTTTCTCCCACCCAACTCCACAGGCCCATCTAGATGCTTCTGCCTTTATGCTTCACTTCTCTACATTTTGAGATCTACCTGGAAAGCAGTGAGGAAGGAAAAGATTCACTGGAGATGAGTCAGAGACAGGGACCTTATTTCACAGGGCATTGTCAGTCATGGAAAGAGTTTTAGATTTTATTTTAAATGAATACAAAAGCAATGGCGGGTCATGCAGGGACATCCCTTGATTTATCCCGTTTCACTCCAGCCTCTCTAGCAGCTAGGAAAAGGACTATCCATCTGCTTTTGTAGTTCGTCTGGTGCCTCACACAGGGCCAGGTGCATGGTAGGTCTCAGGCAAACTCTTGTGGCCTTTGTCAATGATGGACAATAAAGGGAATGAGAAAACAGACAGACATTTTGGTTTGCAAGGGAATGAACTTCTGACAAACTACTGCTACTCCCTCATTTTATTCATGGAAACACTGAGGCCTTGAAGAAGTAATTGTCTTGTCCAAAGTCAACCAAAAAGCTATGGCAGTGCCAGAGTTAGAATCCAGTTTTCTGCTGACTTAAGTTTCTCAGATGAAAGTAAGAGACTCTCATCACTACTCTCATATCCCAAGTGAATCTTTTTTTTTTTTTTGAGTTAGAGTCTCACTCTGTCGCCCAGACTGGAGTGCAGTGGCTGCTCCCGGCCACCGCAACCTCGACCCACTGGCTCCGGTGATCCTTCCGCCTCGGCCTTCCGAGTAGCCGGAATTACAGGCACGCACTACCATGCCCGGCTGATTTTTTGATTTATTGTAGAGATGAGGTCTCGCCAAGTTGCCCAGGCGGGTCTCGAACCCACGGGCCCAGGCAATCCACTCACCTCAGCCTCCCAAAGTGCAGGATTACAGGCTGAGCCACCGAACCTGGCTCCCCAAGTAAATCTTAAACACAGTCACTAATCTCCTAGGCCAGAAAGAAAATATAGCGAGAGCCCAGGTAAGTAAACCATTTTTTCTCTTTCTGATGATAATCTGAGATATTTTCCCGGAGAGATCTGAGGTCCTCAAGAAATCGAGTTGTTTAGCTCATGGCTCAGAGGGTGACAATAACCTCAAGCAACCTCCCCAGGAGCCCACTCAGGTGCCTATGGGAATAAGCAGTTCCTGAACACAATGGCTTTCTTTTGCAGGAAGTTATTTTCCACCCCTGAGGCATGAGCCCAAACAGAGGGCTCTGTGAGTGCCCACTGATATAATTAGCCCGGACACTCTCCAACCAATGCAGACACAACCAGGCCCTTGTTCTAGAAACAAGGGGAATGAACTGGACCCCTCCCAGTGGGCTTCCAAATCCTATACCTTCTTGGGCAAGTCTGGACTCAGAGATTAACAAACCCAGCAGGCTTGTGCAGCCACCAGGGAGCCGGCAGCCTCTACCCTCCAAAATGCAAACTTTTCATGATTCGGTCTGTCTCAAGTTATTTTTAGCGTAAGTGAAGATCAAGTTTGGGAGGGTGGTACAGGAAAGGGGTCTTTTCTTCCTCTCTCCTTTTCAATGAGCTGTTCCCTATTTCTCTTAGGACAGTTGTTTCACCAACAGCCACAAAAAGGAGGGAGAGAGGATTTAAACAGGAAATGAGAAGAGGGTCAAAATTCAACCTCTTTGCTCAAACAGTCTGGGAACAGTTCTAGGAAGGTGATGATTTCTCTACTCTTTGGATTAATCTGCTGGATCCTGGGCTCCTCTTGCCTGTGGAGGAGTCAGTATGCCTAGTCCATTTACTTTCTGGATTAACCCACTTCCAGTAAACAGGAAGGCCCAGAGGTCTGCTTGCCCAAGGAGGAGGCACACATAGGTTAAAAGGTGTACCTTCAATGCCCCAAGGAATAGTGTGTCCTTGGAGACTTGTGAACAAGGTAACAAGCTTCCATGCATAGAAGCCTCTGACTTCCCACCCTCACCAATGCCTCTATGGCAGCACAAGGCCAATTTTATGAACTAAAATTAACTGGATGAGCAAAAAGATAGCTCCAGTGCTTAAGAGGCTTGGGTTCATTTAATTGAGTTTCCAAGTGCCCTAATTCCTTAAGAAAGTCAGAGAAGCAACTGGCATGGCCTAGTTCCCTTACTACTCAAACATGAGAGAATAGTTTTAACAATACAATTTTTTAGGGAAAATGGTGGCTTTCTGTTGTTGTCATTTTCCTGAAGTAGTTTTTTTTGTTTTGTTTTGTTTTCTGGAAAAAGCCTCACTCTGGACCCAGACTCTAAAAATGGGGCTTCTAGTGCACCAAATTGGGTTGTTTGGTGCCTGTAGGCACGAGTCAGTCTGCCTCCTCCTAAACATAGCCTCGTAAACTAAACTTGGAAACATCGGCTTGCGTGTGGTCCCGAGTGTGACTTTCCAAGCATGTGCTCCCCAGCACAAAGGCTGATGACTTTGTCATCATCGTCTTCTCTATTTTTGAGTTTCCCTTCTAAACAAACTTTCTTACAGCTGAAACAGAGGCTCCAAGGAAATTTTTTTGACAAATAAAGACTGCCAAACCATCAGCACCCTCTGAAGGCCTTGGGGAAAGCTGGGTAAGAAAACTTTCCTAGCTCCAAATGCAGGCCGTTCATTTCCTACAAAGCCTCCAGGGGGAGCCAGCTTTTCTGGGTTGAAAAGGGAGAAAGGAAGGGAGGAGGAAAGGAGGGGAGGGGGGAGGGGAGGGGGGAGGGAAGGGGGGAAGGAAGGATGGAGGGAGGGAAGGAAGGAAGGAAGGAAGGAAGGAAGGAAAGAAAAATATTAGTCATATTTATATATCTGTTCGGGGTCCTGGGATCCAGCAGCAGAAATGCACAGGATGTGTGAGTTGAGCTCCCAGGCCTGCCCAAGAGACTGATGGATGGGTAATAGGCTCTGATTTAGCACCAAACTCTACTTCAGTAACCTTGCCACCCAAAATCATTCTAGAAAATGCATTGACCTTTGACACTTGAGATGATTGCACTTTGCAGATTTTGCTGGAAGAAATAACATGTGTTCAGTGTCCTGAACAGCATCTGACCACTAGCAGGTACTCCAGGAATATTTGAAGGAATGGGTGAAGAGGTAGATGAATAGCTCAGGGGAGATACCAAGCATGTACAGTAGAATATGGTCTTATCTTCCCACCTTTCAATGGATCTGTGGTCACTACCTGCCAAAATGCATGTTAAACATACCTCCCCACACACTGGAGCTGATATGCCCTCCGAAACCAGCCTGTCTCTGCCTTGTCAGCCTTGTCCCATATCCAGGGAAAGCTGGATATGGAAACCACAGGGAGCACACTTGACCCTCTTTCCCCAAGACTTATCTGTCATCCTGCCAAGACATTTCCTATGACACATGTGCCTACAAGGTACAGCTCCAGGGAGAGCCCAGCCCTCCCTCCAGCCCCGAGCCAGCCCAGGAGACTATATGAAGTGAGAATTTCCTGGCCGACTCAACAATGGTGAGTCAGTTTGGCACAAGCCAGTTGCAGAAAGGACACAGCCTGGATAAGCCTGAATTCAGTGTGTGCACAGAACAAACATCATCAACTGGCTGGACCCAAACTAGGGCCTGCCTGGGATACCCAGAGCCTTTCAGCTGGCCATGCACAGAGCTCCTCTGCACCCTCAGAGGACATCTGAGTTTGGTGAGGCCTGAGGGTTGCTCTATCTTTGCCTCAGGAAAGGATTTATTCTTCACTCTGCCCTTATGTGTCTCCATATCAGCCCATTTCATTCATGACATGGTGACTGAACTCCCACAGGCAATTACAAAAATATTAACCAATGCTAACTAAGCACTAACCATGTCAGAGACACTATTCTAAACACTTAACATCCATTGACTCACTAAGAAGCAGCAAACTATAATTTATTCCCATCTTGCAGATGAGAAAACCAAGGCACCAAAAGATGAAGCGATTTGCCCCGGGTAAAAGCCTTAGAGAGAGGTGGGGCTGGGAGTAAGCAGTCTGCAGAGGGTGGACTCCTAACTGCCACGGTGCCCCGCACACAGCAGCCCCCAGTTCTAAGGGCCGCAGCAGTTCCTTCCCCAGGGTGGGTGTCCCAGGGAGAGAGTAAAAACAGGAGCTGGAGTTTTGAGGGTGCTACAGGCTCCGTCTATCCTCCTTGTTGGCTCCAGTCACATGAGAAGGAGATGCAAGGAGCCAGATGGAGATCAAAAGAAGGAGCTCTAGCTCAGATGATGCTGCATTGACAAAGGGACAGGGCTCCTACCTCCCAGTCCCTGACAGACACACTGAAACAGAGATCACAGAGACAAGGGGGGACTGGCAGAGAGAGACTGGCCTGTCCTGCTGATTGCACAGATACTGCAAATGCTGTGCTGATTTACTAGGTGCCCCACTGACTGTGCTACACTCAGTTGTGTGTGCCGGGGAACACCAATAAATGTATGTGGATTGGACAGATGGATATTGGTGGACAGATGGACAGACAGATGAGAAAAAAGGACACCCACCCACATCTGGAGACTTCACGGGAGAGCAACAGCAGCTCCAGCACTTGCCATCAGATCCCAGAGACCCGGGAAGCCAGAGATGAATGGCCAGGATGAGGAGGGCTTTTCCCGGGCCAGGAGGCTCTTCCACTCTCCAGAGCTAGCCGAGGATTGATTTCTGAAACTCTCCTTCATTTTCACAGCAGCCCCAAGGAGGGCAGAGGAGCCAACACACCAGCTAGTAAAATTAACAGCTGCTCTTTACAGGACGTACTGGAGAGCCCGGCGCACAGCCTGTGGCTTGCAGACCTGCAGTGCAGACCAGCAGCCAGTGCAGGCCAAGGCGCCTGGCCTGCAGGCCCAGAGCAGAGGTCTCCTAAGTAGTAAAGACTAAACCCTGTGCGTGGCCAGGAGGGGCCTCGGGTGCAGGAGCTGCAGGAGAGGCAGGAAGCTCAGAGAATGATGACCATGCTACAAAACTCTCAGGCATAGCCCCCTGACCTTGGGACATGGAACTCACATACTAAACCAGGCTGGGAATGCTATTGACTTTGGGAACCCACTTGCCTCTGGCCTCTGCCTCCCCATCTCTTATGCAGGATTTAGTTGAGCTGGTGTGAATAAACGTGGGCAACTCCCCATGAGAAGGGGATAGATGGCACCTCTCATCCATGACCTGATACCATGGATAGTTTGTGGAGAAAGTCCTGTAGGCTACTTAGAGAGGAATATTGACAGACACGGAGGGAGTGGCAAACATTTCTTTATAGGGCCAGATGGTAATTATTTTAGGCTGGTGGGTGTTTGGGACTCTGGATACAACTCAACTCTACTGCTGTAGTGAGTTATGAAAGCAGGCGTAGACAATACATAAATGAGTAAGCATGGCTGTATTCCAACAAAACTTTATTTATGACAATGAAATTTGAATTTCATTTGGTTTTCATATGTTACAAAATATTCTTTTGATTTTAAAAAAAAAAAAGTGATTTAGGCTGAGCATGGTGGCTCATGCCTATAATCCCAATGCTTTGGGAGGATTGCTTGAAGCCAGGAGTTTGAGATCAGCCTGGGCAACATGGTGAGACCTTGTTTCCCCCCCATCCCCCCAGAAAAAGAAAAGTAAATGTAAAACCCATCCTTAGCTTGTGAACTATATAAAAGAGGCAGTGAGCCAGACTAGCCCGCAGGCTACAACTAACTGATCCCTGGGCAAGTTCAATGTTTCCCAAAGTGGGTTATTTGTGATGCCCACAGGTGTTACATGGGGAAAGGGTTCCATGGAGGAAATGAAAATAGAAATGCTAAGCAAAACGAAGTCTTTCTGCTTTCTTACTAAGGGACTTCTATGAGCATTTATGTGCTGATGTGCACTGGCAGTCTAGAGGAGCGGGCTGAGAAATGAAGTCTGTATAAATTACAAAGGAATCACTTTTATCCTGGAACATCTCGTGGGTCTAGTGTTCTGTGGAACCGAATTAAAGCAATGAGGATAAAGTCTAACCAGCTGTCAATAGCACCACTAAATACAATGCTGCCTGTCTTTGAAAATGTCTAGTAACGGGCAGCTCACTACCTGTCAGAGGCAACTACTCTATTCAACGACTTCACTGATTCACTTTTTCCCATTCCATGGAAATGATGCTGGGTTACAAAGAGTATATCTTTCATCAGATAAAAACAAAACTTCAGTTTAATAATATAAAAAGAACATATCTCCTCTGATTTTTTGACCAATACACTCTGCACGGGATAAAACAAAAACTCATTATTAAGACCTGGAGAGAAAGTACCAAGCAGTTGTTTTAAACAAAAGCCTCCCTTAGGGACATTGAAACAACTCAGATAAAGCCCCAACTTACAATAGCCGAGAGCAGGAAATACCTGTTCACTCTGGGGGCATTCTTTTTAAAATACAGTCCTGTGAAACCTCTGATTGTGCTGCTACATAGGGCATTTGCGCATCACATAAGAATTTTGGCCTGGCTCAGTGGCTCACACCTGTAATCGCAGCACTTAGGGAGGCCAAGGAAGGAGGACTGTTTGACCCAAGGGATTTAAGATCAGTCTAGGAAACATAGCAAGACCTCATCTCTACAAAAATAAAATAAAATGAAATATTAGCCAGGTGTGATGGTGTGTACCTATAGTCCCAGCAGAAGAATCGCCTGAGCTCAGGAGGTTGAGGCTACAGTGAGCCCTAATGAAGTGTGATCAGGGCTCACCACACTCCAGTCTGGGTGACCTTGACTCAAAAATGAATAAACAAATAAGAATTGTATGTAGATTTGCCTAAAATATAATAAAAGAGGGGCACAAATGAGGAGAAGAGTGAAAGAGAGAGGGATGGAAACTTGAGCTGTGTGTGGATTTGTCATCAGGTGCCATTGAGAAAGAAAAGTAAAAGTCGTAGATGAGAAACATCACCAGAGCCATGAGCCACTTAACAGGAGAAATGAATTCAATAGGCACTCCATCTTTGACAAAGTGTGTGCCCATGTGCACCCCCATTCGGTTTAGCCAGCCTAATTCCCTGCGCAAATAGCATAGTAGTGAACGCACATCTATTTAACTCTATTAAACCAATAAGATTATTTCTATTTTAAAGGAGTATTGGATACACATTTTCTTTCGAGCCCTTGGAGATAAGGATAAAAAGGCCCGGGCTATGTATATAATGTTAACGTAAAATGCCACACACACAACATATTTAGGAAGATAAAAGGAGAAGCTGGCATTTTTCTTTCTCCTTACATCAATGAATCAGCCCTCAGACGTTAAAGCAAGTAGCATTTGTTTCCAGTTCGTGGAATTAGATGTGTATGCCTCCCGGAGCAATACTCAAATGTAACAACATAGGAATATGGGGAAAGTAACTAAAAAGAGTGATTTTAAGGGTTCTCTCTATCTGTGCTCAGGAAGCTGGTAGCTATATTGGTGAGACGAGTCTTTGAAGAGACACAAAGCACTGAATCTGTCAAGGAGTGGAGGTAAAGTCCAGGCAGTGTAGACATACCTCACACGAAAGTGAGGCTGTCCTTGGCCACTTTTTTAGAGGGATAGTCACTCTGAGATCAACATGGAAACTAACAGGAATATTCAGAAACTGGATGATGATGGAAGCAGTGTGAGTGTGCATGTGTGCCTGTATTTATCTTTGTGTGTGTCACTGTGACTATGACTTTCCCCTTTATAGATGGGTTCTCTGGAACTGTCACTCTTGTGTCATAGGATCTTAGAAAACGCCCCCAGCCTTTTCAACTTATTTATGTATAAAATAAGAGTATAAACCAGAGCAAAAGTCAGCAAACTGGGCTGCAAAACAAATCTGGTCTGCTAGCTGTTTCTTTTTTAAAATGGTATATCATAGTTGTACATATTTTTTAGATACACATGATATTTGAAAATCTGCATACAATGTATAATGATCAAATCAGGGTAATTGGGATATCCATTACCTCCAACACTTATCTTTGTGTTGAGAACATTCCAATTCTTCTAGCTATTTTGGAGTACACAACAAATTATTGTTAACTATAATTTACATAATATACTATTGAATATTAGAACTTATTCCTTTTATCTAACTACCTTCCATCACCTGTTTCTGTAAATAGCATTTTATTGAAACACTGCCATGGGCTGCTTGTGGTTGCTTTCATACTATAATGGCAATGTTGAGTAATGAAGTCCATAAGATCTGCAAACCTCAAATATTTATTTTACTATATAGCCCTCTACAGAGAAACTTAACCAACCCTAGACTTGACTATTCCTATTGGTTTTGGCTTATGATTCTATACAGCACAGGCAAATTCTACAAAAGCCTTCTTGGTGTGTTTCTTGCCCTGTTTTTTAGACACTGCCTTATTCCTGGAAAGAGTCAATTGGTTTCACAAAAAATGTATGGGGCACAGAACTGTGTACATGTAAATTTTAAATAGAAGAGTTGAGGAAGTCAAGGCAAAGTGAGAGAGGCCAGGGAGGATGTGAATACTCAAAGGGCAAACCTGAGATACTCTGCATCTGGCAGAAAGAGAAACACAATCTCTTTCCCATTTTGAGTGTTCATTGGATGTTTCCTGGGAAAACCACAACAATCCCTAATGTAAAAAACGATTTCTCCCATAAGTCTATGCATAAAGAGGATAACATGAGATATAGAGAACAAAGTCCTCAATATTGTCCAAACAATTGGGAGAAATTCTGATGACATTTACTGCTATATTGAAATTTGCCCCAAGTGTGAGCCAACTCCAAATCCCAAAGTGGAATTTATCAGCAATTCTTCCTGCATGTTCCAAAATTTTTTTTCAAAAAAAGCAAACATGTACTATCTTTATAATCAGAAAATAAATAGTTTTTTAATTAAGAAAAAAGATGAAGGAAGCAGTAATCCTTGACAGCCTGGTGTTCATTTTCATGTAGATCCCTTTACCATGTGTTTCAGGAAAAGTCTTGCTGTTTCGGGGTAGCAGAGCCTGGGTGCTGGGGTTGAGGGGCAGGCAACACAGACAGGCTATTCTGAGACCTGGAGCTGAGGGGTCAGGGAAATTTTTATCACATTAATGATGAGGCTCTAATGCTAACTACAAAAAGCACTGGTATATGGTGATGACCATTTGTCATTTCTTAATTGAGCTCTACATCTTCTTATCTGGTTTATCTGTATCAATAATTCACACCCTGGATCTCTGTTGCTCACTGCCTGATGCCCAGTACCTTGAACAGTGCCAGGTACAGGTCAGAAATAAGCATTTATTGAATGATAGCTGCATGTATCTGAGAGATCCTACAGATATTCTGAGGTTGCCTTGGCAAATCCTTCCCTAACTGGGCCTTACCCACAGTGTCCCAGCTTCAAGATTTTCACCTGTGACAATTAGACAGGTGAGAAAGGGGCCCAGATGCAGAGGCCAAACTCCTGAGTGTACGTCAAGGAAAACAAATTAAAAATTGAAAAGGGAAACTGAACAGCCAGCTGTCTAGTGTTGCTTTGGTCTTATTGTTGCAGGGATAAACATTTGGACGGCTCAAGACAAACACAGCTTTGGGTTCTGAACAGGCAGAGCTGCTTTCTCCTGTGTGCTGCTGCTTCCGTGTGAAATCTGTTCTTTGTTCAGAGCGAGGATCTTCCTGCTTTTAAATGAGAGAGGCCTGTTCCCCAGGTACCACCTGGAGCTCTGAGAGGGCTACTCTCTGTACAGCAGGACCTGCTCTGTTCTGATTGGCCCAGCAGGCAGGGCAGGATTTTCCCCAAGGAGACCTTCAGAGAGCAGCTGACACCTTGGGCAGTCCCAGGCAAGAAGGCCTGGGTAAATGTGCTTCCACATGCAAATGTTAAGAGAATCAGGCCACACAGCCTCAGGACCTAATTGGTTCAAAGATGGTAATGTCAAAATGTCACACCCAAAGTGACAGCTGGCAATGGCTTAGAAAAGAAAAGGCATTATCTTTGACTGAGAAGTAGTAACACAGAAGGAGCACTAGATTGGGAGTCCAGAGGCCTGTGGGAACTGGCCTGGCTCTGTCACTCAAAGCAGTATATTTTTAGGCAAGTCATTGCCCTTCCTGTGCCTTGATTTTCTCAACTGTAAAACAGAGATGAATTCATGAATAAAACATTTCCTTGTAATGAACCCCTCCAACATAACAGCAATATAGGAGACATGGAATGAATTCAACATGGTCTTTGCCCTTCAGACTGATCATAATGTGCAGGGCCTAGCACAGTGCCTGGCTCATGGGAGGCTCTAGATAATGTGATTGCTAGTAGGAGTATCAAGTGGATGTCGTTGTGTTTGGCCTGATGTGTGCTGTTTCCTCAATGTCACCCACATCTACTACTGTATCCTCTGCTTGGTGTTAGTCCAGGCCGTGCCTCACTAAGACCACAGCAGCAACCTCTCTGGTATGATCACTGGGACAGTAACTCACTACCCTAACTTGTCCTAGGACCTCCAAGCTACTGCCTCACCCACTGGGTCTCCACTTGGTCTCTAGCTCTCTCTGAAGAACAACCAATCACAGCACCCCTCCCTCAAAATATCCTTGTCCTACCAACTTCTTCAGCTCTCACCTTTAGAGCCCCAGCAAGCCGTCTCCAGTACACCTCCTCAGTCTGCAGCCCTGGGCCCCACAGAGCATACTCGATTCCCTCAGTGCACCAGGCTCCTTCTCTGCTCCTGCTTCTGCTCCTTTGGAAGGGAAGGGTTTCCTCTTCTTTCACTTTTAAGATCCTAACTCACACTTCAAAGCTCAGTTCAAATGCTTCCATCTTATTAGGTATTCTTCACAAATTCTGGCCAAGTTCATTTTTGTTTTTAAGCTCGAGGATGTTTTTGTTTTTGATATCTTCCCTACCATAAAGCATGTGCTCAGTTCATCTTGAAATGAAAGTTTCATTTCAAAGGCTTTCCTCCCTGTGAAGCCCTATGAAGGCTTTTTGATCCTCCCTATTTTCCCCTACACACACTACACACATGTCTATGCACACAATGTTTGTACTCATAGCATCTATCCTCCATCCATTCCTTCAGTAGCCTCCATATGTAGTGCAATAGAATCAGGATCATTCCCTGTTTTTCATAGAACTGAGAAAAAAAAAATACTTGGCCCAGAATTGGTGCTCAGTAAGTCTTGGCAGATGCTGATGAAGATAATTAGAACTGTCCATAATGGCCACATGGAAGAAACAAATGTCACATTTGTGCAACCAAACTGTCTGCTGCTCATCACTGACCATCACCACCATGCATGTAGAATGCACTGCACTGCCTCCGTATTGTCCCATGTGAACACCCAGGCCCAGAGGTCAACATCTTTTAAGTTTCCAATGCAAAATCCACTCATAAACAAGCACGAAAGAGCAATGGAGACTTTACTGAAAAGTCAGGAGGAGAGACAGACGTGTAGTTACACAGCACAGCCAACAGCAAGGAACCTCCAAGTCCTCATTAGATGCAGTCTTTCCTGAGTCATACGGGCTCAGATTGTCCCTCTCTCTGCCTTCCTCCAGGTAGTAAATGACCTCACCACTTCCTCCTCCTCCAAAACCTCAACTTTAAATTTTTCCTCTTTCCATGTTGCCATCAGTTGACATCAGTCTCACCTCCATATCCATATTCTGGGAGACAGCTCCCAATAGGACCCTCAGTGAACAGAACCTGTCCTCCTAGAAGGCTGTGTGGCTGACACCTTTGATTATCAAGCTCTGCAGCCAGTGTCTTGCTCCTTCCCCCAGCAGTTTGTGAGACATTTATCCCAAACATAACAGTGAGTTCTTCCCAAGAAGGATTCTGATAAGTGACATTTTTGTCATCTCCTTCCATCTACAATCACCTCTTCACTGAGTTTCTGCCATGAAACTGGAGGTAATAACATCTATTTTCTTGTGTCCCTGTCTGATCTTTGATCCAAATGATTCTTGACACTGAGCCTTAGCTCCAGGCCAGGACAGGCCACCCAAACAAAACAGCTTCCAGAATCACAATGAGAAATCACTCTGAATGCAATATCCTCTGAAAGGACTCGGAGCAGACCCAAAAAAGCCCAAGGACAGAGTTACTGCAGGGACGCAAGCCTGGTTAGGGTGACCAATTCATCCCTGACTGCCCAGGACTTTCCTACTTTTTGCAATAAAAGATTAATGTCCCATATACCCCTCAGTCCCAGGCAAACTGGGATGGTTGGTCACTCGAGGCCTGTCCTACTCACAATCCTAGACAAAAAAACAGAGGCTCATGAAGCCAGTCAGGGAAGCTAAGCTTCATGTAAGCAGACCAGAGAGATGCTGGAAATGCACAGAGAAGGGGTGGATGAGCCCTAGTTGCCAATGAGCCAGGACTCTACCTCACCAGAAAAGGGCCCATGAGTATGCTCTAAGTACAAGGACCAGACAGCCTCAGGTGGGCTGTGGATGAGTTTCACCACCAGCATGACTGAAGATTTCCACCATGGCCAGCTCATACAGTGCAGGAGAGTAGGAAACCGCCCCAGGAAGGGTTCTCTATGAGGCCGCCAGAGGACAACAGTAAAATCTGCTGAAGGCCACCAAACAGGTACACGTGTGCACAAACACACCCAGAACTCCCTGAATCCCTGCATTTAAGGCTGTCCATAGGTTCTGGTGTATGTTTCCTGGATCCTTTTCTCCTCTTCAAGATGGCAGTGTGTGTGTGTGTGTGTGTGTGTGTCCACATGCGCCTATCTTACTGGCAAAGGAAGTCTGCCACATTTTTTCAACAGACCCTCTCTGCCCAGGATGCTGGCCCACTCTCTGCAAATCCCTCCACAAACCCCTAGCGTAGATGTGCACAAAGAACTCAGCCTCTCCTCCGTGAACACGCAGGAGCACTCACAGCTCACCCCCACCTTCCACTAGCCAGAGGCCTGGAACACACCCCAGGAACAGCACCTCTCATAAACAGAGCCATCCTGGCCCAGACAGCATGGTCTCCTGGTGTGAGGAAAGACTGGGGACTCACCAGGACTCTGCCAGTCAGTGTCTGGGCGGATATCATCACCCCCGCCCAGTCCTTCACGGAGGTCATCCAGCCGACCTCGGCGGCCACTGCCTCCTCTTTTTCATCCACTGGTTTGAGAGTGCCATCCGCCTGGCTTGAGCCATTGTTAATCTTCTGGGCCTCCTGGAAACAGAGAGAACAAGAGTTGAGATGCGGGGATTTAAATAACATACCCTACCCATAAAGAACCAAAGCCCACAGGGATCCCCAGCCGAGGTGAGAACTGGCTTAAAGGTAGTGGGGCAGGGGAGAAGGGGTAGATTATGGCTTTGTTTGTTTTTTTAATCTTTCTTTAAAAAAGAATCTTTTCTCCATTCCCTCTTAAAATATCTTAGTGAAGGAAAAAAGGATGGTAGTATTCTCTTCCCATCTTAGAGAAAAAAAAAATGCCAAAGCTCAGGAGGGAAAGCGATCTGTCTAGGACCCCAGAATGCTCAGGGGAGGTGTGGTTGGTATGCTGTGGTCTTGTCAGCCCAGCTTTCATGCTCCTTCTCACAGCAGCCTTCCCACTTTCCTTTAAGAAAATTTCCATCTCTGCCTAAGTGGTTCAAAACCTCTACACTGGCTCCAGCAATGGAGACTAGTCAGTCCATCCTACCCCTGACAACAGCGATTGGGCCAGGGATAGTCACATGATCCATGCCAACTCAATAAGATTTGAAGAACATTTGCTGGAAATAACAGACAGTGTAATTTTTCTCTGAGAATACAACCACCACAGAGAGAAGTGGAAGTGATCAAATACTGGCGTTACCATTTAAACAGCTGGATCCACCTGTGCCTGAAATCCCTTTCAGCTACTAAATTCTCCTTTGTGGCTTAAAATGTGCTTGAGGAAACAAGGCTGACCTCATCAGATAACTGAGCCCCAAATGGGGCCCTAAATTGTATACCTTTGCACACAATGGGTGCGCTGCCTGGAATACTCTTCTCCCAGAGTATTCCAGACTAGCTCCTTCAACTCCTTCAAGTCTTTGCTCAAATATCACCTTCTCAATGAAGTCTTACCTAGCTACTCTTTTAAAATTGCAACTCTTTCCTTCCAATAACACATTTTTTCTGCTTTATTTTTCTCCACAGCACTTAAGAGTAATTTATACACTGAGTAATTTATTTATTTATACGCTGAGGAATTTATCTATTTATCTTGTTGACTGTCTGCCTCCCTGACTTCTGCAGCCCTAGTGCCTAACAGAGTACCTGGCATAGAGTTAGTTCAATAAGCATAAATGATTGACTAGAAAGGGTCAAGAGTATCAGTCCTTCATCAGCTACAGAGCCTAGTGTTAGGATTGCCAAATAAAATACAGGACTCTCAGTTACATTTATAATTTTTTTATTTTTTGAGATGAGATCTGACTCTGTCACTGTCACCCAGGCTAGAGTGCAGTGGCATAATCATAGCTCACTGCAGCCTCAACCTCCTGAGCTCAGGTGGTCCCTCCACCTCAGTCTCCCAAGTAGCTAGGAATATAGGAGCACCACTATGTCTACTTAATTTTTTTTATTTTTAATTTTTGTAGAGATGAGGTCTCATCTAACTATGTCGCCCAAGCTGGTCTCAAACTCTTGGACTCAAGAAATCCTCCTGCCTCAGCCTCCCCAAGTGCTGAGATTACAGGTGTCCAGCCTACCCAGTGACATTTAAACTTCAGATAAACAACAAATCATTTGTTTTAGTATCAGTATGTCCCAAATACTGCCTGGAAGGTATTTATACTAAAAATGTACTTTTAACTGGATCCCTACTCAAATACCCACTGAGATTATTACTGCAGATGAAGGTGTTTTAAAAGATGCCAGCAAATTATGTTCAGTATCTAAAACCCTAGAATTAATTTCCAAAGCAAAGCTGCACTGGGGATCACTGTGACTTGGAATAAGGGGGAAGAACCAAAGGCAGAGGTGCAAATGATTGTCTGCCATGAGTGGGGGTGGGGTGGAGTGAGGCAGGAGGAGTGTGGGAGACAGGTGGTGAGGGCACACTGGATGAGTCACCCTTCTGGGGACTTGGCTACGGGAGGCAGGAAGCTGCTCCTGATTCCAGCTTCTCTCCTTCGGGCCACCCCCTGGCTCAGGAAGAGACCAGCAGCACCTGCAGTCACAGATGCTAATATTTTATGTCCAAGTGTGTTAAGTCCCATGGAGCTAGAACAATTCAAGAGGAGGCCTGGGAGGGGGAGGCTGCACGTGGACGTATTTGGGGGCCACCTGCTGACATGTGTGGAATCTGCAGGCCAAGCCCCCTAGGCCAGTCTTTTTTTTTTTTTTAGTCGGAG
>NW_007247769.1:1623583-1631762 GCF_000164805.1 Carlito syrichta | reverse complement strand
TCCTTCCGCCTCAGTCTTCCAAGTAGCTGGAACTACAGGTGTGTGCTACCACACCCGGCTGATTTTTTATTTATTGTAGAGATGAGGTCTCGCCAAGTTGCCCAGTGCGGGTCTCGAACCCGCGGGCTCAGGCATTCCATCACCTCGGCCTCCCAAAGCGTGGGATTACAGGCTGAGCCACCGAGCCCGGCCTAGGCCAGTCTTAGTGAGGGGTTGTTAGGACTTGTCCTGGCCCCTGAGTCTCTGCCCTGGGAGACTCTGAACTGGTGGGTGCTCAGGAGGAATGGAGGCCCTGATTCAGGGTAGCCATTGTCACCAAAGGAATAAATTCAGGGTAAAAATCTAGCTCTCCCACTGCCATGGGACCTCCCCTGTAAGATGGGGACAATACTGCCTGCCCCACAAGCGGTGTCAGGATTAAACAGGGTCCAATGGTACAAAACACGACTTCAGTCAGTTTGTCCCAGCACCTCTCCCTTCTCCTTGTGTCACTGACACTCTAAAGCAAGTGGTTCTCAAATTTGAGCAGGCATTAGGAGCATGCTCGTAGTGGGGAGGAGGGAGGTTAACACACAGAGCACTGGGCCCACCCCAGAACCTGTGTTTGTGCCAAGTTCCCAGATAACGCCAATGCTCCTGGTCTGGGGACTCCACTTTGGGAACCATAGCTCCTGATCATTCTGATATAGCTTGGTGAACACTGTCCTTATCTGAAATGGGACATGGATCTGAACCCCCAGTTCTCTGCCAGCATCTTCCTTCACCAGGACCAGAACCACCTGCTTCTTTCAGAGCTGGACAATGGTGGAGGGGGTGAGGAAAAGATATAGGCAGGGAGAAGGCCCTCATATCCAAGACTGTGGGATTTCCTTTGGAGTCATGCCTCCCAGGATGTTTCTAAAGTGGTTCCTGGTCACCACGTGGGCCCTGGAGAGCCAGCTTTCTGCTCCTGAGCCTGAAGGCCCAGGCTTCACAGCTTCCTGGGGGACACTGAAGAAGAGAAATCAGCATGAGCAAGGCTGGAGGCAGGGGGTCCTCTCTGGTCACAATGGTTTAATGCATCAGCAATTCACAGCACAAGAGGTATAAGGCAGATAATGCTATTTTGCCAGCCTCTTACCTATTGTTTTACAAGGCATTCATTATTTTAATTAATTTATGATAGGCAAGGAAAAAGCACAGACTAGAGGGAGATAATGCCCTTGTTATTATTTGCTTACACTAGATGTTGTGCACTTAATTGTCATGTGTAGGAAGCAGGACTAAAGGAGTGGCTGGGGACAGAGCTACACCAAGTCTGACAGATGAGCCACCACGATGCTGCATCTGGGAAAGAGGCCCTCTCTTCACAACTGACTGCCTCCCCTCCTCCTGACCGCATGCTCCAGAGAAAAAGGAGCAGAGACCAGAAGGGTTCCGTGGTCTTGCTGGGGACACACAGAGGGAGAAGATGGTAAGGGCAGAGTCCATCATCACAGTGATGACCGCCACTGAACAAGACAGAACTGGGTAACAGCAACTAAGAATTAAGTGTTTTCTGTGCCTTATCTTACTTAAACCTTGTAATACACCCAACAGGCAGGTGGAATTGTTCCCATTTTACAGACAAGGTAACTGAGAGCAGCTATCTTTCAGAAGAAGGCACAAAACCTGAGTGCTCAGGCTGGGAGCAGAGGGCCCTCCTGGGCTGAAGTCTACTCCACCAACTACAAGCTGACTGCCATGGGGGGCGGGTTGCTCATAAACCATCATAAGCCTCCCACCCATGAAGGTGGTGGGAAGTCTAAGCCTAGCACAGTGCCAGGTACACAGCAATTCCAGCTGCCCTGACAAAGCAACCACTGATGGGCCTGGGGCCTCCAAGATATTCAGCTGAAGCTATGCCACTTCCATGGACTGGTGGCCCTGGAAGGAACACTGGTTCAGAGTCAAATCTTTAATAAATAATGACAGAGCAGACGATAAGAGAGAGTAGGTTCCTTTTTTTTTTGGAGTTGGAGTCTCACTCCATCGTCCAGACTGGAGTGTAGTGGCATGTTCACAGCTACCCCAGTGTCAACCTGCTGGGCTCAGGCTATCCTTCCACCTTAGCCTTCTAAGTAGCTGGAACTATAGGCTAATTTTGTTTATTTGTTGTAGAGATGTGGTCTCGCCAAGTTGCCCAGGCTGTTCTCGAACCTGTGGGCTCAGGCAACCTCTCACCTTGTCCTCTCAAAGTGCTGGGATTACAGGCTTCAGCCACCATATCCAGCCAAGTGTAGGTTCTAACAGCTGTTATCCTCCAACTAGGTGATGGGCCCTAGGAAGTAAGGTGCTCTGACTTCTAGTAGAGCTGTTCTACCAGGGCTCCTAGTAGAAGCTGTGACCCCCTCCCCCAAGAACAACTGGGACAGGAATTCCCACACAGGGTGGACCCTAGATCAAGTGACACCCTTCTGACTCGAAGCTCCATGAGATCAACCTCCCACTTTCAAGATGAGGAGACCAATGACCACAGAGGGGCTGCCACCTAAGTCCCAGGACTCCGCTCTTTCTCCTGTACCTCACAGGACACTGTGTTCCAAATGGCAAAGCTGGCATCCAGACAACCCTACATCTTCCACATCCCATTGCAGAAGACTCAACCCCCTACAGGGAGGACTTCTGAGTAGGAGCAGATGGGGGCCCTGGGCTCAGCCAGGAAGTCACTGTATGTGTGTGTATAAGAGAGAAACCCCATGAGCTGCAGGCACCAGTTACCCAGCCTCAAGAGGACAGGCCTCTATATGTAATATGGAGGAAAAGACAGGAACATGGAGGGAGGAATAGGAAAAAAATGAAACCTGGAGCCATGGTCTGGGGCACTGACCCAGAATGCCGAGATCTTGCAGGAGCCCTCCTCCTGGCCCCGGCAGCTCCCTGAGAAAGGGATTTGACCTTTCTGTCTCCAACCCTAACCTCTTTCCCCACTGGAGTCTTGTGTAAAGCAGACCACAGCTGCCTCACAGGGACACCAGTAACATCTAATCTCAGTGTCCACACCAGAGGGTGGGAGGGCATCAGAGCGAGGTGGAAGGTACAGTAGGCTAGGGGACACTGGAGAGTAGAATGGCTGGCAGTCCCCTCCTGCCACCCACCCTACCAGGCAGCCTCCTCTCACAGGGCTGGGCCCCGTCACAAGGTCTCACTCCTTTTTTGCCTTCTCCCCATTTCTTTTAGCTGTGCTTTCCATAATGACTTTCTGTTGACATGGCCACTGAGAGATCACCCCTCCTATGTCACCTGTGGCCAAGGGCTTGACTGGGCCCCATCACTGATGCTCAAGATAAAGACTACCCATCTGTTGGGTTTGGGCATTTCCCTCTGAATCACAAGGTCAAAGACCAAAGCTTGAGAAGGGACCTCAGCAATTCCTTAGAATATTCCCCATACACGCACATACTGTATAGATGAGAAAACTGAGGGTCTGGAGGAGAAGACACAAGCCCAGTGACACCAGTCTAGTCAGGTGACCACCAAGCCAAGACATAAACCCCAGTTGGCTCTATTTCCCTTACCTCTTGTTACTTCCCAGATATGATAATTGTACCAAATCTATCCCAAGTGACTCAGTCACCCCTGAGCAGTTCCCTCTGCAACCTGGACTTCAGGGTGTCCCTAAGGCTGGCAGAAACTTCCACTTGGCTTATACAGGGTTCAGAGGTGGGGCCATGATAAGGACTAGCCCTGCTTGTCTTCAAAGGGCCCAACCTTCCTCAGCAGGGAGAGCAGTCCTGGACCAACAGGAGCACAATCCATTCTAATCCTGGGACCTCACAGCCCCTGACCCTCAGATCTGACTTTCTCTGTGTCTCATCTTCCAGTACACTGGGAATTTCAGGTCAGTGGTGTGATAGGAAAAGCTCTGAGAATCAAAAGTTACTCCACGCAAGTCCAGCTTTCCTGGATAGCCTGGAGCAAGTCATTTCATTTCTCAAAGCCTCATTTTCTCGTTTGTGAACAGGGAGGAGTCCTGTTTTGTGTACCTATCTGATTCCTGCAGGAACCCGATCTGGTAACAGAGCACAGCCCTTTCCAAAGCAATCACTTCATAACAAGAGGGCAAGGCAGGTCCCTGTCCTCTGGTTCCAAGCAGGAAGGAGAAAAAAGTCCTGCACCATAGAGCCAGAGGCCTCACAGAACATAGAGCTCACCTCTCCGATCCCCACCCAGCTGCATCTTGCAGGGCAAGGCCCAGTTGTCTCTCTTGGACCCAAAAGAATGTCAGATTGCCAAGTCCTGCCAGGCAGCCTCCCCATGACATGTGAGCTGCTGCCATACCTGCTCTAGCCCAGTCGGGCTCACTCACCCCCAGGCACCCTCCCACCAACACCTGCCAGGTTAAGCCAAGTGCCAAGGTCACTACGGGCACCACACCTGCTGGGGAGTCAGCTGGGCCAGCCTCGAGGGGACCCAGAGCCCCCTCCCTGCTGCCTGCTGAGGGTCAACCTTGAAAGCTCCAAGCCTGTCTTGGATTTAATTAAGCTTCAGTTCTTTGGACACTGGCTCCTCATCCTGGAACTGGGAAATTGTTTGGGCAATGGCCATCTGGGAGGAAAAATAGTCCTTTAAAAATGTAAGTGAGATCATGTCCCTGCTGTGCATGACACCCTCCTGGGGCTTCTCGTCCCACTCAGAGGACAAGTGACAGTCTTCACATCCAATCTGCCCCACTCCTGCCTGTCATCCTACGAGTCTGCCACACTTGCTTCTCTCCAGCCACATCCGCCTCCTCATACTGCCAGAACGTCCCAGGCTGTTTGCACTGGCCTCTTTCTCTCTCTGTCCCACAAGTCCCCATGGTAGCTCTTTCATTTCTCTTCGGTCTTTGTTCAAATCCTCACCTTCTCAGCTAGCTCTTCCCTGACCAACACACTGGAAATCACCCCACCACCTCCTGACTTCTCCCTATCCAAGCTCTCTTCTTCTCCAGTGCAGTCGAACCACCATCCGACACCCCACATACTTTAACTCATCATTGTTTGTCTGTAAGCTGCATGAGGAAAAGGGTGTTTATCTATTTTATTCAAGGCTGTATCTTCAACACTGAAACTTTGTGGGCTCACAGTAAGCACCTGACATATTGGTGGGAGGGAGGGAGGAAGGAAGGTTAGAAGGGAGGGAGGGAAGGAAGGAAGGAAGGAAGGAAGGAAGGAAGGAAGGAAGGAAGGAAGGACAGGTGAGAGGGAAGCAGAGAAGAAGGGGAGGAGGGAAGGAAGGGAGAAAAGAAGGGCGGGAGAGAAGGAAGGAAGACAGGGTGGGAGAGAGGGAAGGAGGGTAGGAGGGAGGGAAGGGAGGAAAGGTGGGAGGGAGGAAGGAAGGAAAGGGTAGAAGGAAGAGAATGGAGGAAGGCTAGGAGAAAGAGTGGAAGGAAAGGAAAGAAGGAAGGATAGGAGGGAGGGAAAGGAGGAAGGGTGGGAGGGAGGGAAGGAGGGAAAGGTAAGAGAGAGGGAGGGAAGAAAGTGTGGTGGGGAGAATAGGATAGAGGGAGGAGCGCTACAGCAAATGGACAATTATTGGCGTGCACAGTATCTAGAATAGATAATATTACAAATAGGTGGTAGTAATGACAATATTGAATACTATTTTTGAGCATGACCTCAGTAACTCTGTGAGGCTGGTTCTAGTGCCCTTTTTTTTGAGTTGGAGTCTCACTCCATCACCCAGGCTGGAGTGCAGTGGCACACTCACGTACACCCCAGCATCAACCTACTGGGCTCTGGCAATCCTTCTGCCTCAGCCTTCCAAGTAGCCAGAACAACAGCTGTGCGCTACCTTGCCTGGCTAATTTTTTTTTTAAATTTATTGTAGAGACGAGGTCTCGCCAAGTTGCCCAAGCTGGTCTTGAACCCGCAGACTCAGGCAATCCGCTCACCTGGGCCTCCCAAAGTCCTGGGATTCCAGGCTGAGCCACCGAGTGCCGTCACTAATGCCCTCTTTTGACAGATGTGAGGTTAAGAAGCTGGCCCAGAAAAACACAGTCCAAATTTAAACCCAGCTGTCTGATGCCAAAAAGAGACAAGTACCTGTCCTGCCATCCTCCCAGGACAGTGTGAGGAGCAAATGGGATAATGACTAGGAGGGACATAGGAGGTGCCAAGTGCCCATGAAATATCTGTTGTCATGAAAAGCCCTCAATTCACTCCCACTTCTGGATACTGCAGGTACCACAGTGACCTTTCTTCAAGGTCCCTGTGCCTTGGGAGGGCAGTTACGTCAAGGACAGAGAAACACAGTCCTTCTTCTGCCAAGAACCAGCCTGGAACCATAAATCACCCTTCACGGGACTGAGCATCGAATCAGAAATGAAGGTGGCCAAGCTGACAGGCTGTGAGGGCCTCCTGCTGAGAACCAAGACTCTCTATGCAGATGCCCCTGGAGGAGAAGATTGGGCTTCTTCCCTCTCTACTCACATCCTCGGAGGCCTTAGCAAGCTCTGCCAGGCAGGCCTGAGCACTTAGCTGCTACTGGACAGACACCAAGCTTTGCAGAGTCTGAGGTGCTTGGGTGGGAGGTAGGGTCTGACAGGGAACTGGGGAGGCCAGGCTGGTGTGCCACCACCTCGCCTAACACCTCTGGGACCAGGGTAAGGGCCAAGGAGTTCCTCGCATCCCTGGAAGCTGGACCCTCTGACCAGGGCCCTGGTACCACGGGATCTTCCCAGTATGCTCAACCCCAGAGGGCTGGGGAGAAGAAAGGAAGCTTCTATCTGTCCTATCCTTGGGCTTCACAGCCTCACATTGTCCTCAGTTTTTCCCGGTCACCATCAAAAAGCCATGTCCCCTGAGCTTGCACTGATGGACTCTGCTCTGAGTTATTCATTCCATCTGCCTGGAACCCCACCCCACCTCCCCCAACAGCTCTCTTGCCTTGCCTTGTCCCCTCTCATCTGTCAAAACTGACCCAGGAGCCTCGCATGGACTGGGCACAAAGTCGAAGGATTCTTTCTCTACTGTAGAAGGTTGGGGCAGGGTGAAGAGTTCTGGGCCAGAAATTGGGAAGCCCACATTGTCTCCCCAGTTCTGCCAGGAACAGGCTGTGTGTCCTGGGCTGGTTACTTAGCCTCTATGAGCAGAGTTCCTATCTAGGAAAAGAGAGGCAGCAGTGGGTTAAATCCACAGTTCTCTCTACCTTGGAGCATTCAATGAGGTGCCCTAGAGGGAATCCCAAGCGGGCAGAGAAGGAAAGGCTCAGGCCCCCATGAAAATCAAAGCATCTCTGCACTGAGCAGTTTCACCTATTAAAGTTCTATGCTAGCCGGCGTTTGGGGGAATGGGTTTTCTGAGGAAAAAAGTTTGAAATCCCCTGAGTAAAAGTTAAGAGGCCCATGTTAGCTTTTAAAACATGCTTTATTTCATGACAATGACTACACCATCCTGTGGCTTGAACTTCAATCTAGAAGTGCTTGAACTTCGACACCTTATAAACCCATGTGGCTTCTAACCCCCCCCCCCCCCACGCCACGAGGCCACTCCTGGTCTCTTTCCCTCAGGTTTTCCCCTGAATGCTGGGGAAGGGTCTTCTAGTGCCCCCACCTTTTACCCTCCCCCCAACAAACAGGTGAGAAGAAAATCTACCCAGCAGCCTCCTTCCTCTCCTGGGTAGGGTGGCCCAGTCGTGGGCATTCTCCCAGGTACCAATAATCCTGCATATTAGGGGATTAGGCAGATTACCTAAAGCAGCTCAAGCAAATCAAGCAAAAAGTGGGCACCACCAGCTGGGATTTTCTTGGTGAGAGTGTCTGCAAAGGGAGAGGAAGAAGGAAGTGGTCACTCTGAGACTCAGGGGCCACAGAAGTAGGACAGCAAAGGACTGAGGTCCCTCCCAGAGCTGGTGTGAAGGATGGCAGAGTCTGTTTCTACCCTTGAGAAGTTTTGTGGTCCAACCTCTCCTTGGCTACCTACGCTTCTCCCCATCTGACCCCTGGTGACCCTGCACCAGCAGGGTTAAGATTTTGTATCAGATGAATTCATCCAGCAGCTACTAAAGAGCTACACTTTCAGGGAAGGGGACACACTGTCCATGGATCAGGTCACAGGAGGCTAAAAAGATGCTGGGTTCGGTGGCTCAGCCTGTAATCCCGCACTTTTGGGAGGCTGAGGTGAGTGGATTGCATGAGCCCGCGGGTTCGAGACCCGCCTGGGCAACTTGGCGAGACCTC
>NW_007247769.1:1600555-1623341 GCF_000164805.1 Carlito syrichta | reverse complement strand
AGCGGCCACTGCACTCCAGTCTGGGCAACAGAGTAAGACTTCAACTCAAAAAAAAAAAAAGATGCTGGGACAAAACCTATTGCCTTAGGCTGCTAGAAAGCCTTGTGAGTTTACGGGGTATCGCCACTGGGCCTAAGATGCTCCATCATCACTGGCTTTTCCAGTTATGGCTTTCTGGGAGCATCCTCCAGATTCTCACTCAGAAGTGCCCCTGTGGTGGGTATGAACTACTCCTTGGAAGTCTTCATGGTAGAAAAAGGTGACAGTGAAAAAAAACTAGGTGACCTTTAACAGCTCCTTACCATCTTGTGACTCAGGTATCCTGGTATCAAATGTGAAGGGGCTGTGTAAATGTTCCCAAGGTCTGTCTAGCTCTGAAACCACCTGATCTGGGGACCTGGATTGTAAGTTTCCCACTTTGGACACAAGTATCTCAGTTCTGTGTCCCTGGACAAGTCAATAAGGCATTATTTCCCTCACCTGGGAAATGCTGGACAGAACAGGGTTCCTTTCTGGCTCTTCTCAGAGTCAGATTCTAAGCTCTCCTACTGTCCCCTAAGGACCAAGGGGGTCAACTGGCCCTCAGGA
This sequence comes from Carlito syrichta, assembly GCF_000164805.1. NCBI lineage: Eukaryota > Metazoa > Chordata > Mammalia > Primates > Tarsiidae > Carlito > Carlito syrichta. The sequence goes on along the minus strand of NW_007247769.1, from coordinate 1,622,753 downwards.
GATCCTTGACTCCCTCTTGCAGCTACGAGCCATATTCTCTACTTGATGGTTTTACATCAACATGTTGTATTCTCACAACAAGCCTGCAAGGTAGAAACTTTATGAGGCTTATTTTTTCTATTCCATGATGCCTTGGGATAGGCCCAATATACAAAAAAAAAGAAAAGCTGTTTATTACTACTACTGAAACAGCCATCTTGTGCCCTATGACTTCTTTTTAAATTTTTTAATAAATGTATTATTATTACTATTATTATTGTTGTTGTTGTTGTTATTATTATTATTGAGATGAGGTCTTGCTATGTTGCCCAGGCTGGTCTCGAACTCCTAGCTTCAAGCAATCCTCCCACCTTGGACTCCCAAATCTCTGGAATTACAGGCATGAGCCACCACACCTGGTCCATCCCTATGGCGTCTACATAAAAAAATTCTGTAGTGTGGACATCTTAATTCAATTATAATCAGCTATGTATAAATATGGAGTTGAAGAAATGGCCTAGGAGAAGACGTTCCAACACGGGAATAGAATGACCCATTAGACATTAGAGACATTAGATATGTTCTCAAATGGTCACATTTGCTGCTTAAAATTAGTAAGTCAACCTCCAATCTTTCAGGGTTAATGCACATATCTTGGCCAACACACTAGATCTGTAAAATAATGACCTCCTTCTCCTTCAATTAGCTTAATAAAATGGGAAAATATAAGTGACAGTTCATAGTTCACTACTGGGGCCACAGAGACTTCGAATTGGATTAGAGGAGACCTCAGCTAAGACTCTTTGGCCAGGGTGACCCTGGTTAGGTCCAAGACAGCCTGCTCAACTGCAGAGACTTGGAGATTGAGTTGCCAGACTGTAGGGCAGCCCATCCTGCCTAAGAAGACAGTGCACGAGGACTGCCCAGACAAGGAAACCATGGCAGGGGCCCAGTTGGAAGACAAAAAAAAAAAATCACATTTGTTTCCAGTCAAGACAGACTGAGATATGGATCACAGAGACCCAAAGGAAATCCCAAATCCTTATGTTCATAAAAGAAGGCAAAGATTTTCAGGCCAGGGCCAAGCTAACTTTTAGGAGAAGGGGGTCATCACCATTCTATGGATCAGGAGGAGGGTCTGGCCCATAAGGGGCCTCCCAAAGGCTCCTCAGGTTGGTTCACAGATGCTCTGGTTCCTTGGGTCCCACATGGCCATGGAGCAACACTGCTCCAGGACAAAGCCTGGAATGAAAAGCCCAGCACAGTGCACTGCCCATGTCAGAGAAAGACAACTGATATGCCTCTATTGGGAAGAGCTGTCCTTTTCTTTGACATGTGGTCACTCCTTTGTTGGGTATTAATATGCCCTTTTTATGAAATGACAAAGTTAGTGGATCTGGCATTTGACAGTTTCTTTCTTCTGTTCTTGCTTGTCAAAATAAAAAGCTGGCAGCCCTGTGACATTCACTCGGTCTCAAGTTTAATTGACTAATGCACAAAAGTCTAGGAACCAATCTCTTAGTCCAAATTCTTCCTTCTATAGGTGGGAAAATGAAAGCCCTGAGACATCATGCTCATAATGGCCAGGTTTCCCTATATGGAGCCCAGGGTGTGTCTGTCACACCAGCCATGGATGGTATTGGGGCCAGAAAAGGTAGGGCCTGAGGGACAGAGACATGATCCCTCAAGACTTTGACAGCCCAGCTAGTGCTGGTTCAGAAAGCAGGGGGAAAGGCAATGCATCCGTTTCCAGAGTTCAGAGACATACCAATGGCCCGGCATTCCGGACACCTGATGTTCTCACTACCACTACCACAGGAAATACACAGAACTAAAACAACCTCCTTGGAAGTACTGCAATTGATGCCATGGCCTCAAGTCATCATTCAGGGGACAACCAAGGAGAAAGTATTCACCAGAAGATAGCAGATAGGATGAATTGTTGTGGTTAATATTCCCATCCAAATCAACAGACAGAAGCATGTTGGAGTAAAAAAAGATGAGTAGCCCGTGAGCCATCTAAGCCACAGTCCAGTGGCCTGACTGAAACCTAACACTGTCATCCCTCAGCCTACAGCACTTGGCTTCCTAGCAGCTACCCTGCCCTCATCACATGTGTGTGCTTATCCTCCGGCCATCGCCACTAGAGTGTAGGCTCTGTGAGGACAAGGTCTGTGCCCTACATGCTTACTCCTCATCCTTAGAGCCTAGACAGTGCCTGGCATGCAGTGGACACTTCACAGTGTGTCGAAAGAAGGACTGGATCAGTCCTATTTTTTGTTCTGTTCTGCTTTGTTTTTCACTCTTTGCTCATATTTTGTGGAATCTCAAAATTCTGCCAAGTCCACACTACCCAAAGCACAGAACTCAAACCCGTAAGACCTGATCTTCAGGGCTGCCAGCTCAGGCCTGTCTGCTGCCCTTCCGGCTCCTCACTGACCTGGTCTCCCATCTGTCTTCTCAGATGTGTCTTGGTCCTCCTGCCCTCCACACTGTAGTGCCGCCGCTCCCACTCCTGGGATGCCCTCTCCATTGCTCCCCACTCATCTTCATACTCTCTGATCAGATCCCAGGGGTCCAGTGAAGTGCCCTCCTACTGTATCCCCTCCAAAGTTCTCCCTGTCCTATACCTCCAGTGCCTGAATCTGTTCCCCTAACTCAACACGAGACAGGCACAGGTTGCAAGTGTTAATTTTCTTTTGATCCATGCATGTCATATCGCTCCAGTGAGCCTGGAAGTTCCTTGAAGGCGAGGTCTATATGTTTTTAACACCCAAAGTATTTGGCATCCAGCAAAGTGATGAATAGATATGTATTGACTGAGTAAATTAAAAGTCTGCTGAGTGGGCACTGAAAAAGCAAGTGCTTTCCCAGGCATCACTGACATCCGGTTTTTAAACCAGGCCAGTTTCCATGACTCGAAGCTCAAACCTGAGGCTGGCTCCTAACTGCTGCTCCTCGGTGCAGCCACATTTTCAAATACAAACACCAAATCCCAGACGAGATCAGATGTCATGGGGCTTCTGAGAGGCACATGCCTCACCAGGCACGTCAGTCAAAAGAAAGACGAATGTTCTTGTTTACAAAAAGATCTGTCCCATTCCAGGAAAATTTCCACCGTAATTTAGGACCTAATCCAGTCTGCGACTATAGACCTCAGTGACTGAACATCTTCCTACCTCTTCCATTTGCTGAACTTGGATGGGGTTTGGCTTCAGGTCAAAAGAGTTGTTGCAATTAGGTCATCAGACTGCCTTTTCCAACATGTGACATGACTCCCATTCATGAAACCAAGGCCCAGCAAGACAGACAGACCTTGAGAGGCTGAAAGATGACCGGATGGTCAGGCACAGAAAGGCGGTCAGGACCCACTGCTCCGAGCACAACCCAACATGAGGGCTCAGACGTCTAATGCTTGCTCCCTGGGGCTGCTCAGCTCCCTCTGCTTCTGCCCCCGCTCCCCCCAGAAGACTTGGCTGGGTTCCAAAACCTCAGCATCTGTGCCCCTGGGTTCCCACATACCTTAGTTTTGGACCTTGGTTTCCAACACAGCAGCCAAACACAGGAGAGTCTGCACTGGCTGCTAATGTGAAATAAAAACAATAATTCAACAGTCAAGGGAAAGGAGAAGGGACTTCTATTTTCCAGTGGACTCAAAGGACTCCTTCTCCTTTTCCTTCTCAATCCCTGATGGGAATTAGGAATGGCTAGCACCCGGCTCTGCAAAGCCTCAGTTCTCTACTTGGCTCTCCTGGGCCCATCAATCTCCTGCCCGGGGCCTGGGACCCCTCCAGCCTTGGACGTCGAGAGAGGCTCGGCAGCTATGAGAACCTTCTTTCTCAAGGAAGGTTTTTCCAAAATTATATCAGGTTTCCTTCTACCCCAGCTTGTCAGTGGGGGACTCTTTTGCCTAACATGGTTGAGGAATGTCTTAGAAACTGGTGTGATTCAATCTGGCTTCAGATGAGGTTTTCCACCCAGACAGAGCTCACCGAGTGTCTGGAAGTGTCGGCTCCCTACACCCAGGGGCATCCACACCCTTTCCCCGTCTCCAGACCTCAGTGAGGAGGACACCCTTGACAAAAGGGCAGGTCCAGTTCTCCGATGAAGTCAGACAGAGCAAATGAGCCAAGAGGAAGCCACAAGGTCTTGCCACACACTTGCCTACACAAGGACCTCCTTCCCTGCCATGTCCCCTCTTCTCCCTAATTTTCTGAATTGCTGAAACTTTGCCATGCATCCAGTATTAGTCACTTAAGAGCTACTGGTGGAAGTTACCCAGCAATTGAAATCTTGAAAGGTACACCATTCTCTCAGAGGAGAGGGCCAAACCTTTCAGACTCCTCTGCTGGAGGGCATTTCTCCCCTCATTCCTGTTCAGCCTGACCTCCTTCTACAAATACGGACTCTAATCAGAGGGAGACCCAAGGTAAGGGTCAGAAAATGCAGTTTGCAGAAATGTCTGTAACCTGAATGCCAAGTTCACTCATGAGTTATGAATAAACTGTTGTTTGCTCTGCCACACTCTCACTTAAGGGCTCATCAAGTCCCTTGGACAAAGGAAAACAATCTCTCTGTTTGTGCTCAGTTTACCTCACTGTAGTGGGGCTGCACCAAGTGGGTACTGGAATAAAAGCAACACAAGAGAAGAAGCTTCTTTAACATCTCAGATATCTCATATTATAAGGACCTGCCAATTGCTAGGAGAGAAGAGCCCTGCAGGGCAAGGGCCCCTGTCTGAGTGTCATGGGAACCACCTAAGCTGGCATATTGGGAGCCCATGTTTCCATAACAACCACCAGTCCAGCCCACAGCACTTAGAGAGATAGAGAGAACCTTCTTTGTGTGGGCAACTCTGGAAGAAAGGTCAGCTTGTTGTCTGAACTCTGTTTTTCTTCCCCTTTTGCAGCAGTTTTTCTGACTAGAAGCCGGGCAGAGATCATTGTTACTAAGATTCCTTAGACTTGAGACATCAAAGGTGAGATGCCAGCCAAGGGCAAAGGACAGAAGGGGAAGCTTCTAAGGGGTACCACCAATATTTTATTTCTTGACTCAGTGGTAGTGACACAGACTTTCTCATAATTATTCACTATTTTTTACTTTTGAATTATGTATTTTTTGTATGCCTGTTTCATTTTACTGTTTTGTTGTTGTTTTTTGGGGTTTTTTTTGAGTTGGAGTCTCACTCTGTCGCTCAGACTGGAGTGCAGTGGCCGCTCCCGGCCACGGCAGCCTCGGCCTGCTGGGCTCCAGCGATCCTTCCACCTCAGCCTTCCAAGTAGCCGGAATTACAGGCGTGCACTACCATGCCCAGCTGATTTTTTTATTTATTGTAGAGATGAGGTCTCGCTGCCCAGGCGGGTCTCGAACCCTCGGGCTCAGGCAATCCACTCACCTCAGCTTCCCAAAAGCGCGGGATTACAGGCTGAGCCACCGAGCCCGGCCATTTTACTGTTTTTTAAAAGTTTTAAAAAATACTAATGGGCCAGGCTGCTCTTAAGAGACCCATCAACATTGCCAGCATTTATTAGGTATCTTCTGGCACAGAAGACTCGGGCTGTAAATAACCCTGTGTCATAGCCCTGTACAGTCGCACCAAGAATCAGAAAGCCTTAAGTGAAAGTCATTAGTCCCAGTGACCAAAACACCAGTCAGAAGGGTCAGAAGCAATTAAAAGCAGTCATAGGATCGATGGGCTAGAAACACCAGAGGACTTGTTGATACAACAGTTGCTGTTGTCCCAGCTTAAGGGCTGTGCCTATAAACAAGGTCACAGAGATGGAATGTGATTCACAGTTTGTGCCTGCCTCAGGAGGTCGTGAAATGAGGCAGAGAGGGCCTTGGCCATCAGAGAAAGAGTGAGTTCTCTACTGCCCTGCTGAGTCCCAACATAGCCTGCATTAAAGAGTCGGGAACATGAAGCCATCAGGAGTCTGAATTGAGTTTCCAAACCAGGTTGGGAGCCCCAGCACTAGCTCTCTGCCCTCCATAAGCCTCCATTGATCACTCATGCCAGCCACCAGGTTCCCCAGCCCCCCTGCACCCACCACAGGCTGTTACAAGCCTGTCATTTTGCTCATGTGGATTAATTACCATTCTCCTCCTTTTTAAATCCTATACATTTTTCAGCATGAAGTGCAAAAGCTGCCTCTGCCATGAAGCCCCTCCAGATCTCTTAATTAGAATTCACATCTCCCAGTGGTGTTTGCATGACACTTCCTCTCTATCCCCACGGAATATCATTTGTCCCTCTGGTTATCAGTCCTCATTATATTCAAGTCCTGTGGCTGCATCCATCAGTCTCCCAGCTAAGAACCTAAGGTCAGGAACTGGGGCTTATTTAGTCTTATATATCATAGTGTATAGCACAGGGCCTCATGGATTTGTAGTAGGTGTACAAAAAACAACCAATGTTTCTTAGTAAATCAGGGTCCAAGAGCACAAAACCAACAACTAGGAAAAGAGGTTCTATAGGCTGTCAAGGAACACAAAGAGCCCAGAAGGAGGGAGAGCAAGCTTTGCAGAGAGTGTTTACATCTCCAATCTATCCACTTTCTCTCCATCCCACCTTCTCTGCCCTGGTTGGCTACTAATCTCCATAACGATTTGGACCGGGCTCTGGTTCCCCTACTCATTCTCCTCATTGAAGCCAGAGAAACCCTATAAGGGTTAGATCAATCATATCTCTTCTGTGCTTAAAATCTTCAAGGGCAGCCAACTGCTCTTCAGGTAAAGTCAAAACCCCTAGCAAGGCCTTCAAAGTTGCCCTGGCATATCTGACCTTTGCTGGGCATCTGACCATATATCAGACTTCTCTTGGCCTTACCTTCCTTAATCTCTGGCTATATTGGGCTTTCTTCCATTGCTTCAATGAGTGTTCCTCCTTTTTAACTCAGGGATCTGCATGCACTGTATTTCCTTGGCCTGTAAACACCTTCTCTACCTAGCCATATTCCAGACTTTCTACTCAGCCTTAAGGTCTTTTTCCAGAAAGCCTTTCCCACTCCACTAACACCACCATCACCATCAGTTAATAAAACCTTCCAGTGGTCTCTGCATTGTTCCTTTGTAGCACTCAAGGAATTTGTAAATGTTTGTTCACTTCCTCTTTTCTTCTCTAGACCAGGGATTGGCAGAGTGTTTCTATAAAGGGCCAGAGAGTAACTATTTCAGGTTCTGTATGCCGTATGGTCTCTGTTGCAACTATTCAGCTCTGTCATTGTGGGGCAAAAGGGGCCACAGACAATATGTAAACAAACGAACGTGGTTATATTCCAATGACATTTTATTTGGAGACACTGAAATCTGAATTTCCTATCACGTTCATGTTTGGTGAAGTAGTCTTCATTTAAAAATTTTGTTCAACTACATTTGACACCTAAAAATGTAAAACCCATTCTTAGCTCATGGGCCATACAAAAACAGATGGCACACCAGACTTGGCCCATAGCCTGTTGCTTGCCAGCTCCTACACTAGACTATACGTTTCCTAGAGACAGAAACTATGTCTTGTTCACTGATGTATCCCCCCCAGCACAGCACCTGGTTCTTACAAGGTGATTCATAACAATTAACTGACTGCCTTAATGTGTGGATTAGAGCAGTGTTTCCCAATGTGTGCTCCACAGAACACCAGTCCAATGGGGTATTCCACACAAAAAGGACAACTCCCTTATCAATGAAGTTTTGGAAACACGGTAGTTCCTCTTCTATGAAGTATTCAATGCTCAGCGCGCAAAACATATCAAAAGCTCAGAGCCATCCTTCAGTTAAGGAACTTGTTTGGCTTGGACCAGTAACAGTGCTGCCCAAATTCATTTGACCAAATAACTTTCTACTTTAACCCAAAACATCTACCAGTATCCAAAGACAAATCCATCAGAAAGTGCTGCAGTGAGGATAGAAGGCAGGAACGTGGAGGAATGACTCTCAAACTTTAGTGTGTGTCAGAATCACCTGGAAGGCTTAACTTAGAGACTTCTGGGCCCTACCTCAGAGTTTCTGATTCAGTGGATCTGAGATGGGGCCTAAGAATGTACATTCTTAACAGATTCTTGGCTGATGGTAATGTCACAGGCTGGCCTTGGGATCCCATTTTGAGAAAAATGGAACTGAGTGGGGGAAATGCCTTCAAGGCTTAGGCAGCCTGCTTGGATTTCCTCCTCCTTCCAAGGATTTGATTATCCTCCTCCTCCTCACACCAGTAGAAGAAGCCCTGATCCATCTTTCTAGCACCAGGCACTTTTAATAGATTGTGGTATGTTCCCCAAAATATATGTTTCAGTCCTAAACTCCAGTACCTGTGAATGTAAACCTTATTAGAAATAAGGTCTTTGCAGATGTCAACAAGTTAAAATAAGGTCCTACTGGAATAGGGTGAGTTCCGAGTCCAGTATGTCCATTATTCTTATAGGGAGGAGGAGAATGCCCTGTGATCACAGCAGCAGAGACCAGATTGATGGCTACAAGTTAAGGAATGCCAAGAATTGCCAGCCACCACCAGAAGCACGGAAGAGGCAAGGAAGTTCCGAGAACCCTCTGCAGGTTTCAGAGAGAGCATGACACTGCTGACACCTTCTTTTCAGACTTCTAGCCTCCTGAACTGTGAGACAATACATCTCTGTTGATTTTAAGCACTCACCTCATCCCCCTCAGCCTGTAGCACTTTGTTGTGGCAGCCCTAAGAAATGTTCTCATGTGATAACAGATAAACTCCGGCCAAGACCGTATTGTTGCCAGTTGTCCATGTGAACTTCAAGGAAGCAAGGGCTTCAGTTATTTGATCCTTTTGTCATCACTGCTAGCTGGTGTATGCTGGAGCTGGGGTCTCTCTTGGGAAATTAGATATCTAATTAACGCGATCTCTTGTTGGATTTGTGCCTTGGGGCTGGTCTTTGCAAAAAGTGCACGATTATTTTTCAGTCTAAAAAAAAGTCAATAAATAAGATCGGGAGACTTGGCTTTTCCCTATCTTGGGCTCTACTGGTCCCATTTCTCACTGGGAGACACTCACAAGGGGTTTCTCAGTGACAAAGAAATTATTTCTTCTCCTCTGGGTCTGAGCTATAAATGCCTTCTGTAATCAACATAAAAATGGCTAAACAGTATTTTCACAGTCTGAATACCCTGGTTTTAGTCATAATTTATACCCCACTCCTTCTGGAAAAATAAGGGGTATAATTTTTTTTTCTCAAAAGAGACTCAGTCAGACATAGTTATGTGCCCGATATCTCAAGAAGGAGCCAAAAAAGAGAATGTGGACACAGTTTGTCATTGTTGATGGAGAGGAAAGGGATACCAGGGAGTGGGGACAATGTATCCTCAGGCCATGAGGCCACAGAATGAAAAACCAGAACAAGTGAATGCCTTCCATGCCTCTCCAATCCATGCCATCCCAGAGCTGGCAGCTCCCATGGAGTCAGCACAAACTTGGAAAACTCCAGATGTTTTACAGGTATGCCAAAGCCATGCTTTCAACTATAGCAGATCATGAGACTTTTGGGATGTCCCCCCCAAGGTCCTTGAAAAATGAGAGACGCGACAGAGTCTTCAAGATGGAGAGACTCCCTGAAAGTTAAGCATCCCTTCCTTTATCCTTCCCAAGGCCAGCATTTAATGTCAAATGGCTAGCTGATCCGCAAACAGCATGTTAGTCTTTGGCCAGAAGGTGAACTCTTGAAACACTAACATCTCAGCCTTTGACTACAGAGTCAAGCATTCAGCTAGTTAGGGGAGTGGGACAAGTTTTTGGAGTCAGAAAATCCTGGGTTTGCAGATCAGCCTTGTTTTTTTTTTTTTTTTTTTTGGTTTTGTATCAAAATCTAGTTTGCTGTGCAAACTAGGACAGGCTAGTAAACCCTTTGAACCCTCAGGTTTCTGAGCTATCACGTAGGAATAATTATAAATGCTTTGCAGTAGGTTTGTGAGATTTTGAGAGATGTTGGTTGTTTTGGGCACTTTACTTCTTATAAAGCACTATGTGCAAAGGATGAATCTAAATAACGCACATGCACTAAACCTTTCCATCCTTGCAACTATTTCTAACATCTCCCCATATAGCGGATGGTCGCTCAGAGGCTCAGAGAAGTCAAGACATCTTATCTACAGTCATACAATCAGCAAGTGGTAGGCTCTGAAGTCTGCGGTCTTACCACAGGGACTGCTACATGCCCATGTCTGGGGTTAGGACTCAAGACCTATATGCATTCATTCATTCATTTATTTAACAATTCACCTACGCATCTCTTGGAGAGAAGTGCTCAGAGCAGGTTCTCAAACAATAAAATACAGCCTCTCCCTCCAGGAGCTGAAGACTTACCAGGGTAAAGGGACAAGTGGCCCAAGTCAAATAAAGGTAGAATATGACACCATAGAGAAAGAAAGCATGACAGAGAACCTGTTAAACGGCAAGAACAGACTGATTTAATGAAGGAGGTGGTATTTCTGTCGAGTCTTGAAGGATGGGCATGATTTTGACAGATGCGTGTAGCATGGCTCAGTCCAAATTAGAGCCCCCTTGTTCTTTCTCATACTAATCATTCATTTCCTTCATTGGATTCACTGTGATTTTAATTTCACAGTTATTTGCAGATTTATTTGCTTAATGATGGTCTCTCTTACTAGATCATGAGCCCAGGAGGAAAAGCAGCGTGCAACTTTGTTCACTACTGTCTACACAGGGTCTAGCATCAGGCCTAGGCCAGAGCAAGCACCTGGTAGGTAGGTGTTAAATGAATGAGTGAATGAATGAGAAGGTAAATGTTGGAGGACTGGTGGTAGCTTGCAGATGGAGTGAACACTGTCTGTAAATACACTTCCCAGATCTGTTTGATTTTTGTTTTTTTTTAATTGAGGTCTCATTCTGTCACCTAGGCTGGAGTGGTCCTTCTGCCTCAGTCTTACAAGTAGCTGGGACTACAGATACATAGCACCCTGTCTGGCCAATTTTTTTTATTTTTATATTTGTGGAGATGAGGTTTTACTATGTTGCCCAGGCTGGTCTTGAACTCCTGGGTTCAAGCAATACTCCTGCCTAAGTCTCCCAAAGTGTTGGGGTTACAGGCATGAGCCACCATGCCCAGCCCATACTGCCAGATTTAACATTATAGTCATCCCCAATTCTTGGTTACTTTCACCCGAGTTTTCTTTTCATTGGAAGTTTTTCCCAACCTAGACAGTGCTGGGGTGAGACCTAGACATGCAGGCCCATCTCAGTTGAAGTCTGCCCACAACATGTAGCTGGGAGGTCATGCCTTCTCATTGTCTTATTCTCATCAGTCAACTGCCAGCCAGCCCACACTCACCCAGGAATCATCAGTCCTGGGATGCCCCTGGTGCATCAGTGCTGGCTGCTCATACTAGCCTTGCCCAGGTGGTAAGACTTTTCCTGCTGAGAATAGAGCTGTGGTGCTTAGTTCCCCAGTGCTGAGCTGGATGGCAAACAATCCTAAAGACTCTGGCATTTTTCAAGAACTTTCTTCCAAAGGCAGGAAAGCGTTTAAAAATGCATGGGTCTGCTAGGGCACACACCCTGCTCAGGAGCCTGATGGTTCCAGGCTGGGACAATAGGGACCTGTGATTGTCATGGAGCTCTCTGTCCAGACAGGGCCTTCTGGGTTTCTGGGGTTAAGAGAAGAAAGCCAAGCTCAGGGTAGAACAGGCTACTGACCTTCTCCAGGTCTCAGCACAACTCAGACGAGGTCGTCTGGGGGGCTGTCAAGAAACCAAGTCTCCACAGTGGGTGTCTGAGTCAACACTGGGGTGGGCCTTGAGCATTCACAGAGTCACTGTGCCCCCAAATCCTCCCTCTGCCCACTAAAGAAGACAGTACCCTTTTTCACTCAGGACCAGGCGAGGACCAAAGCAGCCAGATCTTTAAAAGAAACAAGGGTGACAGGCCAAAGATGAATGTGTCGTCTGATTCAAGAGCACAGGCTTCAGAGCCAGACCAACATGGGCCTGGCTCAGACCCTTTTTAAACATCCATTCCCCATCTGTAAAAAGACCATGATGATTTTCACTTCACTGGATTGTGGGATATACTTGGAGGACTCTGCACGATGTCTGGAACATATTTAAGCTCCCAAAATAGTAGTTACCAATGACAATGATGAGAAGATCAAATGGAGTAATCTTCAAGATTTGCTTCAAGTCTTACCTTGGTAAATCACCCTACTCAAGTAAAGTTTATATGACATTTTTATATAACAAACAGGCATATACAGTGGTTATATGCCAGGCATCATTATGAACACTTCATAAATATTAACTTTCTTAATTGTCATAACAACCTTAGATAGCATGTACCATTATTATGGCCACTTTAAAGATGAGGAAACTGAGATGGGGTGTTAGGTGAAAGACCCCAGGTTACACAGCCATAAAAGGTTGAGCTGGGGTTTAATTTTAATTAATTTTTAAAAATTATTTCTTAGTGACTAGATCTCGCTGTGTAACCCAGGCTAGAGTGCAGTGGCGCAATCATAGCTCACTGCAGCCTCGAATTCCTGGGCTCAAGCAACCCTCCTGCCTCAACCTCATGAGCAGCTGGGACCACAGGCACACACTACCACACCCCACTTATATTTTTATTTTTTTGTAGAGACGTGGTCTTGCTAAATTACCCAGGCAGATCTTGAACACTTGCCTTCAAGCGATCCTCCCAAATCAGCCTCCCAAACCGCTGGGATTACTGGGATTACCAGCATGAGCCACGGCATCAGCTCAAGTTGGGATTTAAACCCAAGTAGTCTGTGCTTGAGTTAATGTTAGTTAACCACAGGTACACTGGATTGTTCTGCTTTATTCTTGTAGATGTTGGCCTGTTATAGTCTCTTGTCTTATTGAGCAGAGCTAGTCTCTCTGACTGGAAAGGAAGAGACTCGAGGAACAGCAGGGACCTCCTCTGTAACATCTCTGAAGCCATGCAGCACTTCACAGAGCCAGCGCAGGATAGGCTCTCAGCCAGCCCTTGCTGACCAACCTGCCAAGACCTGATGTGCTCTTTGTCTTCTTCAAGGCATCCCCAGCAGAGGCTTAAAGAGCAAACGCTGCACACCTCCCTTTGCAGGAGTTGCTGGATGTATTGCTTCCTTTCAAGGCTGTGCCTTCCAACTTGTAACCTTGATCCAAAGTAAGAAACATGATTTACATGGTGACCCATGCATACCTACTATATAAATAATTGCAACACAGGATTCATGAAATAATACCCAACCCTATTCCAAGAGAGGTGCTTTGGTATCTTGCATTTTTTAAAGAACATTGGTTGCAACCCACTAAATTGATTTCATAATCCACTTATGAGTCTGGCCATGGCTTAGAAAATTTTTCTTATGGGAGTTCAGCTCCAATGTACATCACATACAATTTCTGAGGGCAATACACAGCAATTCTTCCCAAAGGCAGTCCTGCCTGGCTGCGAGTAAGTACCACGGTGCTGTCCCAGCCCAGACAGCCACTCAGGTACTCCTGAGAGCCCCAAGAGTGGTTGGAACACCAAGGCAGCAGAGAGTCAGTACAGGATGGGAGCCGAGGACAAAATCCAAACTAGCAATCATGGGAGGCACAGAGTGAAGAGCATGGCTTTAGAGTCTGATCGTACTGAGTTCGAATTCCAACTCTGCTAGTTCCCAACTAGAGTATCTTTGGGTGGGCTTCTAACCTCCTTGAGCCTCAGTACCCTCCCCTGGAAAGGGAGATTGTTAATATGCACAGAGGGCATTAGCTGAGGTACAGAGAACACTCAGCATAGCAACCCAATGCTGATCAGTGGTGGTACAAGTTTTTGTTGGCCTCTCTAAGCCTAACCCCAAACTTCCCACAGGGCCTTCCTTCCTCTCTCTCTTCATCTCCATATTCACAGATTCTGCAACCTTCAGAGGAAACAGAAGCACTCCTTAGCACATGAATAACACTCAACAAATGTCTGAACCAATTAAGTAAGGTCTCAGGCTTTTGCCCAATAAGTCATCCACACCTGAGCATCCTTTTAAACAAAGATGTTATACCCTACTCCCTCCAAGCCAGTGACCAATAAAGCCTGCTGCATGAATTTCACTTATTCAATCACATCTGATATCTCTGTATCTGTGATAATGCTCTCCCCTATACAGATAGGAAGGCAGAGACAGGAAATCCCAACATGGTTTTCCCAAGACCCTCTTAAGTTACTGTCAGTGACTGAACTGGGTGATGGAGCCCCGGCTGGTCACTGCTTACGCTATCTTCCAAGGGAGAAGCAAGTTGCTCAATGAATAGATCATCTCCCTAAAGACAGCAAGGGCCCCCTCTGATGAGAATAAGCATGGGACTGATGGGGTGGAGGGCAGACAGGAAATGAAGTTTCACACTGGGCTAGATAGACTGTTCACGTGGCCCAGCGGTGGGAGAGAATCCTTAGGGAAATTGTAACTCTGAAGCCTAGAGAAGGAAGGGAAACTAACAAGAAGTGTACATTGCAGGCTGATTTCCCTGAAGTTATCCATAGGAAAATTCATTTCTGTGAGAGGCTAATTAGTCGTGACAGTGCCTTGCTTCAGACATAATTGCACCGGTCTCATTCGGTCTCTGCGTGTCAGCCTGTGATGGAATTTCCATTGCCTATTGTGTTTTGGTTACTGGAGAAAAATGTGTGTTTGGAAAAGGGGGGGTCAAGAGGAAACATGAAAGGCTGGAGTACCTTGAGTATCCATAAAAACCATCTGTAATTTTTAAAACATCATAAAAACGATGAATCTCTGAGAGCCAGAGAGTCTTCTTGGAATCTCAGCTCCGTCTGTGGGAACTACTTCTGGCAGGCAGCGGGTTTTGAAATCCAAGCTTCTCAGACAACAGAGCAGAGCAAGCTCCCTCAGCTTGGCCAACTGGGGGTGGAAACAAGACCCAGGAAAGAGAGACTTCATGTTCTTCTCACCTAGCCACCAGCTCTTGAGCTGCCAGGAATGCCAGCTGTGGTGACTGAATACACAGATACATGGATCTAGGGCTCTGAGTCAGAAATATTCAGATCTCTGCAATGATGAGTCCCAAGGACTGCACCTGTCCTGCCCTCTGGTGAGTAATACAGTTCAAGGACCAGAGATCCCTCAGGGTGAACTGGTATACCAAGTTGGGGCAGGTTACCAAACCACCCAATCCCCCAGTGTTAGAGCTGGGAAAGGAAGGGAAATTTTAAGGACTATCTAGTCCAGGGTTTCTCAACCTCAGCATGTCAAGCATGTTGCCTGGTAACTATTGGTGTGGGGGCTGTCATGTGTGTTGTAAGGAGTCTAACAGCACCCCTGGCCTCCAACCACTAGATGCCTGTAGCAACACCCCTCCCTACCACCCCATCCCTAGTTGTGACAACTCAAATGTCTCCAGACATGGCCAAATATCCTCTAGAGAGCAAAAGTGTCATCATTTGAGAATTGCTAGCCTTACAATTCCCAAAGTAGATTCCAAGGAATCTCAGTAAACGTCTCCATAACACAGGTATCCCATGGTCAACTAAGTTTGAGAATCATGGCATACTGTACTCCCTTTGGGTAATTCCCCGTATTAGCATATGAAAGGTCCTAAAAAGTTCTTCAGTAAGAAGAAATCTGTTTCATAATTTTGTTTGACCTAGTATTTTGCAAACTTTCTCAAACAAAACTCCTTTATTCCTATGATCTATTTACAACTTTCAGAGCTAGTTTCAAAGAATATATTAAAACTTATATACATATATATGTTACATATATTTTATGCAATGTATGATACACCAGACAACCCAACCACCCCATTGGACAGAGGAACCAAAGCAATAAGCAAATCATGGTTCTAAATCCCATTAACAGATTAGTGGCAGAGCCATGTCTAGAAGCTGAAGTCCTGATTCCCAGTCTGCCTTTTCCTCTTACACAAATGATTTAGATGTAATCCACAACAAGATATAAGATATGAGAAACCATACTTCCACAGCCATGTCATAATTTAGTTCTATTATCACCATAGACAGAATCCTTGCTGGGAACTATGCCTAGTGAAAACTCAGCGTGCATATCCCCAGGAGAATAGACAAAGCAGCATGTTTTGAAGACACAGCTGAGAAGGACTTCACAGCGGTGATAACCAAGAGAGGGTACAAGGAGGCATCATCCATTCAACATCACGTCCATGTAACCTCCCCTGCCAATCTAAGTACAAGTCCCATGAGAGTCACTAAACCTGGCTTATCTCAGCATCGATACAATACACCTTTGTATTGTGACTGACACAGAGCAAGCCTCCATTAAGTTTGGAGGAAGAGGAATATAAACTGTCAGCCAACAAAGGTCAAGGTCTTGTCCATCAATATGCCTTGATTATAATTCACAGATTAGCACTAACACAATAAAGCCTTCTTGCTCCTCTCTGTCCTCTTCATGAATTTCTTGGGTCATATTCTACCCAGGCCTTTCTGGGCTGCAGAGAACTATTCTTTTTAGGACAGCAGCTCCCTACTACCCTGACAAGTCCATCTCTATACTTCCACCAGTTCCAAGAGATAAAAGATCAATTTCCAGCTCTGATCAGCTGGCCCAGTGTCCCTCCTGAAGACAGCATCTCAAGGTACCAGTTTCCTGTCCCTCTGGACCAGACAATATGCATTGATTGATTATTCACTCTCTTGATGGTCGCAGTTGCCAAAGCCAGGCACTGGAGAAGTCACAGATGGACTCCCATTTTTAGAATATTGACAGGGAAACTGAGTAGTATAACATTCTACAATTTTGAGTGGGAATTTAAGTATAATTGTACCTCAAGGCCTCTGATGTCTTAGGGATCCTCTTTCAGCTCTGAGAGCAGAACAGGGTCCCAGCAATTGCTCCAAGCAGAGTATGAGGACACAAGAATGTTGAAGGGTCTGAGCCGGAGGGCTGACCACAGTCTTTCTTCTCTTTTGCTTCAGCTCCAGCCAGTCAGAAGAACACAGAGGCGTCATACAGGCCATGACAGAGACTAAGGGCTCAGCCTTAGGGCAGCTGCAGCCAAAGGGTGTCGACAGCTGCAATGCAAATGCAGAAGCAACTGCAGACACTTGTAGCTTCCGTCAGTGTGGGTGCTGTTAGAAAACTAACAGCAGGCCGAGCTCAGTGGCTCAGCCTGTAATTCCAGCACTTTGGGAGGCCAAGGTGAGTGGATTGCCTGAGCCCGCGGGCTCGAGACCAGCCCGGGAAACCTGGTGAGACCTTGTCTCTATAATAAATCAAAAATTAGCCGGGTGTGGTAGCACGTGCCTGTAGTTCTAGCTACTTGGAAGGATGAAGTGGAAGGATTGCCCAGAGTCCTGCAGGTCAACGCTGGTGTAGCCTAAGTGTGCCACTGCACTCCAGCCTGGGCAACAGAGTGAGACTCCAACTCAAAAAAAAGAAAAGAAAATTAACAGCAAAGGGCTGGAAGGGGAAGGGTGGGACGCTCAGCTGGGGATTGGAAAAGTCACTCAACTTGCAGGATTTCAGGCTCCCAGGGCCATGTCTTCACCCTACCTTTCTTTTTTCCCTTCTCAGTGCCTTCGAGTTACTGGGATAAGGGACTGCTTAAAGGAGAGACCAAAGGAACTTTGCCTCCTTGAGGCTTATGGCTGCTTTGCATGCAACTCACATAATCATCTTGTACTCTTCACTCAATCAGTCAATTCTTATTGGTATTATTCTAGGCACTGAATGAGACAGAGAAGGCCCCTGCTCACCTGTTGCTCTTCTCCTGTTGTGACTCCCCTCCTCCTAAAATTCACTGAAAACAAGTGGTCATCCTGATTTTATTCCTGCTTTCTCAACCGTGGAACTAAAGAACAGTCATCCAGTGTCAGACTCGCTAATGTTAGATTCAGAAGAGGCCTGAAGTTTGGCTTTGGTGTCACCATCACACCAACAAGCAAACTGGCATGCAGAAATGAGGAGACTCACACAAATGAGGGACCAAATCCCTTCTACTGGCAATGAGAAACAGTCCTATGAAAAGAAATGCCACAAACATCCCTGCATGAGGAGCTGGTGCAGAACCAGGCTTAGGCAGTGGAGAACTCAAAGTTCTCCACTTTCAACCCTGTGCTTTCCCCACACTGGTTTTGATGGAGCCATTTAAGATTTAAGGCTGAGGCATTCTGGTATAACTCAAAACACACACACACACACACACACACACGCACATCGTTAAACTTCAATTTTTAAAAAACGATCAAGGTGCAAAACAGACTTTCTTATCCTCTGCCTGGTTAGAAGAGACTTATAGAAGGGAAAGGGACCGGGTGGGGAAGAAGGGACGGGTTATAATGGTGTGACATGAGAGACTGAGTGAGGATGATCAAAGTCAGAGTGGAGTAGAGCTTTAGGAGGTGTGAGCTTCAAGGTCAGAGGCGAGGAAAGATCATCCACATCTATTCATAAATAAGAAAGGCACAGTGACTGCATATATTAAAACTGAGGAGGTCAGAAAGGAGTGGGACTCAGGAATCAAACTGTTATCATAAAGCCTGCTTTAATTTTCTTTTTTTACAAAAAGAGATTTCATTTCTTGACATCACCAAAATGTCATTTCTTGACATTTTGACATCACCAATCCAAACAGTGGCACCAAATGGAACGTAGGGCAATGTCCTAATGGCCCCAAGGCTGGGTCCCAGGCTATAAGAGTAACTGCAAGTCCATCAGATCCACATCCAGTCACAGAAAGCTCCCCTTTGGGAAGCTTGTTAAACTTTCTAAGACACCAGCATGCCCCAGTTTCAGAGGTGTCCCTTTCTCATTCAACACAGAAGACTTTTATCTCCACCATCACCACCTAGCTTCCTTCAGCTTTCCCAACCACAACACCCATTAACTGCACATGAGGGCCAGCCTAGAACCTGTTGACCACTGGCAGGGGCCTTGGCACATTCTCAGACATCTGTACCAGGGCCTGCCTCTTATCTTCTGGGCCATTTTTCCTGTGGAGGAAATTACTGCTAGAAAATTAGAGTGCACCGGACCAGGTACGCTTCCTGCTTCTTTAGCAGAGAATGATAGACTCCCGTGGCATGGACATGCTTTATTCTGGACAGTGTGGGACAGAGCTGGTGGTGACCTAAACACAGAAGCATCATGTTCAGGGGAAAAAGTCATTACTGAGAACCCATCTCCTCCCACACATCCCAAGGTCAACCTGTATCAGCTCAGTCCTCTGCTAAGTGAGAGGCCATTATGGACCTCGTGTAAATTCTTTTGTGTGAAGACATTGAACAATCCACAAAAACATCTCTCACTACAGGACCCCCAGGCCCAGAACAAGGCAGCTATGGAGCAGATGCCCCATTAATATGTGTTAAATAAATGAATGATAATATGTCCAGGTTCCAGGGCAGGGTGCTAGAAAGACAAAGATGAAAAATATGCCACCCTGCCTTCAAGGAACTTTTTGGCTTGTGGAAGTTGTTCCCTTATTATTTGCCAGTGGCGGGGTCAGAGACAGAGTCAAGGTCAGAAGGTTCTGGACTGATCCAGAAAGGAGACTGGGTCAGTGCTTCTTTCTTTTTTTTTCTGTCGCCCAGGCTGGAGTGCAGTGACATGCTCACGGCCACTGCAGCCTTGACCTGCTGGATTCAGGTGATCCTTCCGCCTCAGCCTTCCAAGTAGCTGGAATTACAGACACACGCCACCATGCCCAGCTAATTTTTTCCTTTATTGTAGAGATGAGGTCTCACCAAGTTGCCCAGGATGGTCTTGAACCTGTGGACTCAGGCTATCTACTTAGCCTACCAAAGTGCTGAGATTATAGGCTTGAGCCACCGTGTCTGGTCCTGGTAGGTGCTTCTTAAATGCATTATTTACATACCCCATCACAACTTCTCTCTATCTTTATGACACCTACCCTATGTACAAAACATTTTCTTTCAATGAAGTCACACTTTTAAATCAAATAAATATGTCCTTTTTTTTTGAGACAGGATCTTGATCTGTTACCCAGGCTGACGTGTAGTAGTGCAATCGTAGCTCACTGCAGTCTTGAACTCCTGGGCTTAAGTCATCCTCCCACCTCAGTCAGTCTCCCGAGTAGCTCAGACTACAGGCATGTGCCACCATATCCAGTATAAATATGTATGTGTGTTGTGTGTGTGTGTGTGTGTGTGTGTGTGCGCGCGTGTGTGTGTGTGTGTGTGGTATGTGTGTGGTGTGTGTGTGTGTGTGTGTGTGTGTGTGTGTGTGTGTGTGTGTGTGTATTTGTAGAGAAATGGTCACAGTGGTCTCAGTTGTTTGCCCAGTCTGGGCAATCCTCCCATCTTGGCCTCCTCAAATGCTGGCACTTTAGATGTGAGCCACCAAAACCAGAGTAAATAAAAATATCTTTATGAGACTTTGTAGCATTGCCATATGTGAAAAACTGGTATCACCTGTGAAAAAATAGAAGATAACCTTCAAAATAACACAGTGCAAAACAAAACTAAGTTAGGAAATTCCAGGTAAATGCCACTGTTTGCTTGCAAAGTCTCACTTGAGGCGACTCACTATTCAAAAGTGAGACAGCCAAGTGTTAGGAAATATTCAACAGCAAACAAAGACTCTGTCCCTAAGATAATTAGAGGACTGAAAGAAAACTGGAATGGGGTTAACATCCTCCTTGGTGACTCAGGGTCGTATCCATGTATCACCAGAAGGTATCTGCCACACCTATGGTGTGCTTCTTGCATTTGGGGAGACCATAAAGCCCAAATAAGCTTTAACATCTCTTTCAGCATCCTGTGTAACACCATAAGTAGATTACTTAATGTCAAAGAAATCAAGCATATGAAAGACAGTACCAAAACAATATAGGTCTGTTGACTGAATTAGGTTTCCAAAAGGAAACTGAATTAGATTTCTGGCCCCTCCCAGGTTACATACATCCTATGGTGCTCAGGTTACAATAAGGACAGAAAAGCCCAGAGAGACAAGGAAATGTGTCCAATTTATCCACCTGGCAGTAACGGAGCTCAGAATTCTTCATCCTGGATTGTACCATGGGACACAGAATCCTGAAAAAGGGAGGCCTTGTAAAATTGTGATCATATACAACTTATATGGAAACAAACTTGATAACCTAAATAAAATGAAGGACTTTCTGACATTACACAATCTCCTCAGGTTGAAACAAGAAGACTAAATAAACCAATAACAACCCAGGAAATTGACTCTGTCATATGAAAACTACCTACCAAAAAAAGTACTGGACCAGATGGTTTTCCAGCAGAATTCTACAAAACGTACAAAGAGCAGCTGATATCAATCCCATTTAAAGTATTCCAGGTAATTGAGAAAGATGGAATTCTCCCCAAATCATTTTATGAAGCTAACAACACACTGATACCCAAACCAGGTAAAGATTCAACAAAAAGAGAACTACATCACAATAGCCACAAAAAAATGAAATACCTTGGCATCTTCCTAACCAGAGACGTGAAAGACCTTTACAATGAAAATTACAAAACACTGCTCAAAGAAATCAAAGCTGACATGAACAAGTGGAAAAACATCCCATGCTCATGGATTGAAAGAATCAACATTGTGAAGATGTCCATCTTACCTAAGGCAATCTACAAATTCAATGCAATACCCATTAAATTACCAGCAACATTCTTCTCAGACCTAGAAAAAACAACACAGGAATTCATATGGAAACACAAATGTCCAAGAATAGCCAGAACAATCCTCAGCAAAAAAAAACCAAAGCAGGTGGTATCACAATACCAGATTTCAAACTTTACTATAAAGCTACAATCATCAAAACAGCTTGGTATTGGTACAGGAACAGGCATATAGATCAATGGAACAGAATTGAGATTCCAGAAGCAAAACCTCAATTTCTCAACCAACTCATCTTCGACAAAGCCCCCACTACCTACCAATGGGGAGAGGAGAACCTATTCAGTAAATGGTGCTGGGAAAATTGGCTGACCACATGCAGAAGATTGAAACAGGACCCCTATCTATCCCCATGCACAAAGGTTAACTCCAAATCGATCAAAGACCTAAATGTAAAACCTCAAACCATAAGAACCTTAGAAAAGGAAGGAAATACTCTCATGGAAATCGGAATTGGCATTCAATTCCTGTACAAAACCCGAAACCCACAGGACTTAAGAGAGAAGATAGACAAATGGGACCTTATTAAACTGACAAGCTTCTTCAAAGCCAAAGAAACCATCAAGAGAGCAGGAGATAGCCTACAGACTGGGAAAAGTATTTGCCAACTCTAGGTCTGA
>NW_007247769.1:1562763-1599576 GCF_000164805.1 Carlito syrichta | reverse complement strand
GCAAAAATCTTCAACAAGATTCTAGCAAATCAGATCCAAAAACACATCTCAAAAATCATCTACCATGACCAAGTAGGCTTCATCCCCAGGATGCAGGGCTGGCTCAACATTCACAGGATCATAAATGTAATTAAATACATCAACAGATGTAAAAACAAGAATCACATGATTATCTCATTAGATGCAGAAAAAGTTTTTGATAAAATCCAGTATCCCTTCTTAATAAAAACCTTCAAACACCTAGATATGGAAGGAACATACCTCAAAATAGTAAGTGCCATCTACGATAAACCCACAGCTAATATATTTCTAAATGAACAGAAACTGGAAACATTTCCCCTGAAAACTGGAACAAGACAAGGCTGCCCACTCTCACCCCTCTTGTTCAACATTGTGTTGGAAGTCCTAGCTCAGGTAATTAGACAAGAGAAAGAAATCAGGGATATCCAAATTGAAAAGAGCATGTCAAGTTATCCCTCTTTGATGATAGAATGATCCTATACCTTGAAAATCCAAGAGAATCTGTCAAAAACCTGCTCGCACTGATAAAGGACTTTGGCAAAGTCTCAGGGTACAAAATAAACATGCAAAAGCAGTTGCATTCCTACACACAAACAACAAGCAGGCAGAGAACCCAATTTTTTTTTTTTTTGAGTTGGAGTCTCACTCTGTCGCCCAGACTGGAGTGCAGTGGCCGCTCCCGGCCACTGCAGCCTCGACCTGCTGGGGCTCAGGCGATCCTTCCACCTCAGCCTTCCAAGTAGCTAAAACTACAGGCACGCGCTACCACACTCGGCTAATTTTTTTATTTATTGTAGAGATGAGGTCTCGCCTGCCCAGGCGGGTCTCGAACCCGCGGGCTCAGGCAATCCACTCACCTCAACCTCCCAAAGGCACGGGATTATAGGCTGAGCCACCGAGCCTGGCAGAGACCCAAATTAAAAGCACAATCCCATTCACAATAGCCATTAAAAAAATGAAATACCTCAGCATCTTCCTAGCCAGAAAAGTAAAAGACCTTTACAATTAGAACTACAAAACACTGCTCAAAGAAATCCAAGAAGACACAAACAAATAGAAAAATATTCCATGCTCACGGATAGGAAGAATCAACATTGTTAACGTGTCCATCCTACCAAAGGCAATCTACAGCTTCAACGCAATACCCATTAAGTTACCAACATCATTCTCTCAGACCTGGAAATGACAATACAGAAATTCATATGGAAACATAAATGACCACGAAAAGCCAAAACAATCCTTAGCAAAAGAAACAAAGCCGGAGATATCACACTCTTAGACTTCAAACTTTATTATAAGGCTATAGTAATCAAAAAGCTTGGTGCTGGTACAAGAACAGGCACATAGACCAATGGAACAAGACAGAGATTCTGGAAGCAAAACCTCAATTTCTCAACCATCTCATCTTTGACAAAGCCTCCAACAACAACCACTGGGGAGAGGAAAGAACCTATTCAGTAAATGGTGCTGGAAAAACTGGCCGATCACATGCAGAAGATTAAAATAGGACCCCTACCTATCACCATACACAAAAATTAATTCTAAATGGATCAAAGACCTAAAGGTAAAACCTCAAACTATAAGAATCTTAGAAAACACAGGAGACACCTTTATGAAGATTAGAACTGGCAATCAATTCCTCTTCAGAACCCTAAATGCCCATTCTTTAAGAAATAAGATAGACAAGTGGGACCTCATCAAATCAACAAGCTTCTGCAAAGCAAAAGAAACCATCAAGAGAGCAGGGAGACAGAATGGGAAAAAATATTTGCCAACTGTATACCTGATAAAGGCCTAACATCTAGGATCTACAAGGAACTCAAATGCGCCAAAAGGAAAAAAACAAACAGCCCCATTAAAAAGTGGGCAAAAGACATGAATAGACACTTCTCAAAAGAAGATATATGGGTAGCCAACAAACACATGAAAAAGTGCTCAGCCCCACACATCATCACATAAATGCAAATCAAAACCGCATTGAGATACCACCTAATCCCAGTAAGAACGGCCATCATTGATAAAACAAACAACAGATGCTGGTGAGGATTCGGAGAAAAAGGAATGCTTCTACCTTGCTGGTGGGAACACAAACTAGTGCAACCTCTTTGGAAGACAGTGTGGTGGTTTCTGAAAGAACTAGAAATTGGTCTTCCATATGACCCAGCAATTCCCCTACTGGGAATATACCCAAAGGAACTCAAATCATTTTACAAAAAAGATACCTGCACATGTATGTTTGTTGCAGCTCTATTCACAATAGAAAAACATGGAACCAACTATGTTGCCCATCAAAGCTGGACTGGTTAAAAAAATGTGGTATGATGGAATATCATGCAGCCATAAAGAAGGACAAACATGGAGCTTGCAGCAATTTGGATGGATTTAGAGTCAATCATACTCAGTGATCTATCACAGAAACAAAGATCAGAGTACGATATGTTCTCACTCACAAGCAGGCCTTGAACAATTATAATACTGTGAGAAAGCAATTGGCAGTAGTGGGAAACTGTCAGGGCAGAGGGGATGGGATTGGCAGTTGAGGAAAACTGCTAGGGGAGGGAGGGGCACACCTCATCAACAAGGGTGCCTGCATAATCAACCTTTGTATACCTACCCCACATCTTTATGATAAGAAAAAAGATACCAGACTATAAATACAAAAAAATTCTGATCATAGACCACCTATTTGTGTATGTGTATTTCCACCACTTATTGGAGTTCAGCTAAATGGCCCTCAAGAAATGGAGGCAATGAATGTGTCAAGGCCTTGCAGGTAAAGAACATCTGAATTGTGAAGAACTGCACTGGTTTTCCAGATGTTCCTTAGACCTGCTGGAGGAGCTTGTACAAGCCTGGTCCAAATCCGCAGCAAAGCTGGCCTCTGCAGGCCACATGCCAGGCCCTGCTTCTCAAGCAACATCCAACTTGAATAGACCTCCCCAGAACCCCAGGTAGAGCTGGGGCAACCTAATTGGGTATCCTTGAGGCTTACCAAACTTAAAAACTTAAACTGGAGTTGACTATTTACATTACAAGAAGATTCTGCACTCTCCAAAAGCAATCCTTTGTAGTCAGAGCTTCCCTGAGCGCTTAAGTGTTTGTTAACAGATTATTAACTACTTGGCAGGTTCTCAAGCTCTAAAGAAAACTTGTAGGGGACAGGGAGGGAACTGGAAGCCCTGCTCTGTGGGTTTGCCAGCTTTTGAGCTGAGTGCTTAACGTACAGTATCTTATTTAATTAATCCTCCCAGCAGGGTTAATTTAGCTCCATTTTTATAAATGAGGAAATGGAGGCTCAGAGAGATTAAGTAATTTGTCCAAGGTCACACAGCTAGAAAGGGGTAGAGCCAGGATCTGCTACTCAGGCAGTCAACTGCAAAGTCCTTACTCCTCCTCTCCACAACATTTTCTAATAAAAACTTTCAAACATACAGTAAGGTTGAAAGGATTGCACAGAGATCACCTGAGTTCCCATCACCTATATTCTACCATGAACTTTACTGAATTTTACTGAATTGCTGTAGAAAATAAGAATGGTGATTTATTTTCAGAATGGAGCCTAGCTTATCTTGGGTTTTCAAGATGGTGTCTAAATGCTTTGTGCTTCTCTTTTGCTGATTCACTTCCTGCTTCTTTGATCTTCCTTTTCAGGGACTTTTTACTTTGGCAGACTTCATGTTTAAACTTTTGGCAGGTAATTCTGTAAGCCAATCAACAAATAGGATATGCAAATAAAATGATTCTGTAAGCCAATTGGCAAATAGGACATGCAAATGAAATGATTCTGTAAGCCAGTCAAAATATGTCACGCAGTTGACTTACATGGGAACCTGTAACTTCTTCTATGAGGAACCAGAAGAGGGACTTGTGTTTTAGGGATAAAAGTGCTGGTCTTTCTGGCTTCGGTGTGCCTGCTCACCTGAGAGAAGCCTATTCTTGCAAATACTATATTAAAAGGGCTGCTTCACTCCACCAATCTCTGAGCCTCCACATCATTCTTTAACAACGAAGCTGAAGAGGGTTGATTCTGTCTCCCACAATTGCTTTATCACACAGTTTTTATTTATTTTTTACAGAAAAAGCAAATGAGCACAGAGAAGTAAAGTAACTTGGCCAAGGTCGCACAACTACAATAGCACTGGAGCAAGGCTGTTTCCAGCAGCATATGTCGTGATCTTTCTAATGACATGTTGTAATCACTATGTACTAAAATGCGTCCCTCAGGCACACAGTGCAATAACTGTTTCTTAAAATGAACATACATAAATGCTAAGAATGTTGCATACAGTAAAGATGACTACAAAGCTTAAGAATTGTAATAGGACAGAGGCATCCAAAGAGGATTATCTGAACATACCAGGAAAGCAAGGAGAGGGATTTTGGTACCTGAAGCCCCACCATTCCAGTCTTATTTCTTTACAGACACACACACCACACACACACACACACACACACACACACACACACACACACACACACAAACACACACACACTCCTTCAGTCAAAGTGTTCCACTTGAGTAGATGGAAAAGAGACCCTGGGAAGGCATATGGCTAGCTTATTGCCAGAGCTGGCATTCCACCCTCTGCCTCCTAGGACCTGGGACTTACCCTGCCCACCAGACAGTAGGGCACAGAGTTCCATTATCTAGGGTGGGCCTGGGTTGCTACTGAGTGAGCAGGGCTGAAGGACTATACGCTACTTCAAGAGACACACTCTGAATGTATATAGAAGGATTGTGATGCCTGATAGGTAGCAGGTGGGAAAGGATAGAAAGAAAAGGAAAAGACAAGGCAGGAAGAGAAGGGAAGGGGAGAGAGGGAGGGTGGGAGGCAGGAAGTTTGGTTGAAATATACTGTCAGTGGCACAGGATAAAAATAATCGTCTTTTCTGTGATTGAAAGCGTTTCTAAAAATCAAAGGTAGGGACAGCTGCTGTGCTAAGGTGGTGGGATTATGACTGCTTTGGTAAATGTCTTTAAA
This sequence comes from Carlito syrichta, assembly GCF_000164805.1. NCBI lineage: Eukaryota > Metazoa > Chordata > Mammalia > Primates > Tarsiidae > Carlito > Carlito syrichta. Next base: position 1,594,573 of record NW_007247769.1, on the reverse strand, counting down.
GTTCTTATTATATAGTTTTACAACAGGTGACATTCTGGAGCAGAGAGATGTAAGAACATGCATGGATAGGAAATTCAGAACGACTCACCAAGGGGAACTCGGCTTGTGATGATTTTATAAGTGTTACATACGTTCCTAACACGTCCCCCAGGGGGCCCCTGAGAGCAAGAAGCAAGGCCTACTGAATTGAGCTTCAGAATTTCACAGAGCTTAACAGGGCTTCTGATGGCAGGGTCCAGACACCCACAGAGAGAGGGCCACAGCAGACAGAGGCAGGAGGCCTGCACCAGGGCCAGGGCTGAGCTCTGTGACAACATGGATAACTTTAGGCAAATCCCTTAACCTGCCTGACTAGTATCCTCTTCCTTAAAGCAAGAGGCTTCATTTGACTAGGGGTGACAAATTCAAATGCTCTGAAGAGTGACTCAGGGAACTCAGAACTGAATAGGCCATCAGAGACTATGGTGTCCTGGAGATCACCTGCCCAGGCTTAGACAGCAGGGGCCACTCAGACCCAGGTAAGCGCTCGGCCTCTTCCTGCCAGTACAGAGAAGCTAGAAATCTAGACTTTAAAAAAAAATTTATTAAATTATATATATATATATATATATATATATATATATATATACACACACATTTTTTTTTTTTGAGTTGGAATCTCACTCCATCACTCAGACTAGAGTGCAGTGGCACACTCCCGGCCACCGCAGCTTCGACCTGCTGGGTTCCGGTGATCCTTCCACCTCAGCCTTCCAAGTAGCTGGAACTACAGACGCACGCTACCACACCCGGCTAATTTTTTTTTATTTATTGTAGAAATGAGGTCTCGCCAAGTTGCCCAGGCAGGTCTCAAACCCGCGGGCTCCAGCAATCCACTCACCTCGGCCCCCCAAAGCGCTGGGATTATAGGCTGAGCCACCGAGCCCAGCCAATTTATATTTTTAAAAAAATTTTTTTTAGAGACAGAGTCTGTCTCTGTCAACCAGGCTGAAGTGCAGTGGCACAATCATAGCTCACTGCATCCTTGAGCTCCTGGGCTCAGATGATCCTCCTGCCTCAGGCCCCTGAATAGCTGAGACTACAAGTACATGCACTATGCCTAGCTAGGTTTTTTTTAATTCTTATTTTTTGTTGAGACAGGGCCTTGCAATGTTGCCCATTGTCTTAAACTCCTGGGATAGAGTGATCCTCTCATCTCAGCCTCCCTAGTAGCTGGGATTTCAGGCAAAATCTATACTTTCATATGGACTTCCCTCAATTTTTCTGTTGGCCTTCAATTTTTTAAAAGTATAAACACCTCGAAAGTGACAACAAACATGGATGTATTCTCTGGGTTAGATGTTCCAGAAACTCCCCGAGTTCAGGGCATCAAGCCAGCCTGCTGCCTGCCCCTGCCTTATTACTGCATAGCCTATGTATTGTCAACCCCGTGGCTCCTCCAAGAGACCACTTTGGTCAGAGGAGATTGGCAAGAAGATGGCAAAAAGAGGGTAATCACAGCTTCTGAGTGGGACAAACCAGATCTGATCTGTTTCTAGAGCTGGGAGGGGCCTCTGCAAAGGGCAGGTAGGGCCCTATCTGGGACTTCTTAATTCCAAATAAAGATGACAAAATTCCCAGCTGGGGCATTTGACTTGGTGCCTCCTGATTCAGGCATTGAGACTGGGCATCTGAGGCCCTTCTAGTTCTAGAAAATCCACTGTGGATCACAGCATGGAGCATCTCAAACTTTGCCATGTGCAGGCATTCTGCATTTCTTTTTTTATTATAAAGATGTAGGGTACAATTCAGCATTAGGTATACAAGTGTTCATTAGTCAGGTACTCTTGTTGATGAGGGGTGCCCCTCCTTCCCCTGGCAGTTTCCCACTACTGCCAATCCCTTTCTCATAGTATTATGATAATTGTTCCAGGTCCGCTTATGAGTGAGACTATATGGTACTCTGTTCTTTGTTTCTGTGACAGATCACTGATTATGATAGACTCTAAATCCATCCAAGTTGCTGCAAAGTCCATATGTTTGTCCTTCTTTAAGGCTGCATAATATTCTATTGTGTATATGTACCACATTTTTTTAGCCAGTCTAGCTTCGATGGGCAGCATGGATGGTTCCATGCTTTTGCTCCCAGGTAACATAGCTACTACTGGGACTCAAGCCATCCTCTAAACCCCCTTCCCTCTCAAGCTCTCGTCCTAATCTTCTTTCCTATTTCTAACAAACCTTCTGAGAGAGGAGTCTATGCCTGCGGCCTTAACTTTTTCACCCACCCTCCTCTCTGTTTAAATTCCATCATCTGACTTCTACCACCATGCTCCTAAATTTTTTTTTTCCAGGCTACTAATAACTTTCAAACTGTCTAATGCAATGGTCCCTTCTAAGACCCTATCTACACAAAGCTCTCTATTTGATGATAATAATGATAGCTGATATCTATCAATTGGATTTTAAATTCACCAAACTTTGTCCCAGGTCTTTACCTAAGATGTATTTCAAACGCATTATCTTACCATTCCATGAAATGTTTTAGGATTAGCCCTGTTTTTATAAATGAGGAAACGGAGGCTCTGAGAGACTAAGTAATTTGCCTGAGGTCACACAGTCAGAAAGGGGTAGAGCCAGGATCGGCTACTCAATCAACTGCAAAGTCCTTATTCCTCCTCTTCATAACATTTTTTAATCAAAACTTTCAAACATACGGTAAGGTTGAAAGGACTGCACAGAAAACACCTGAATCCTCACCACCCAGATTCTACCATGAACATTACATTTTACTGTATTGCTTTATCACACATCTTTCCAAAGATTGTCTCCTTTGGTTCCATTTAAAAAGCAGCTTGGAAGGCACTTTTGAGGCTAAGCTCGGACGTAGCCATTTGTGAATTAGAAATAATTAGGCATCTTCTGAAACCCACTCATCCCAATCCCTCCATGGCTGGGGAGTGGACTGGGGGCAGGCAGGGAGGAGGTTGTTGATCTGGGAACATCTGTGCCCATCGACACAACACACAGCCCAGCAACCAGCTCTGATCTCTCCCTCGGCACAGAGCGGAGAAGGAATGATATTGAGGAAAGTTCATCACCTCGAAATATCTCCCTGAAGGTTAGGTCAGCCTGGGTTGTTTCTGAAAGTGGCCAGAGGACAGCGGGAGAGGCAGTATGAGGTAAGGGCAGCCCTGCCTAACTTCAGAGCCCTTCCACCTGCTCCCATGGGATTATAACAGCACCTGGTGTCCCTGTTGTATCCTGTCTTTCAGCTGCAGGGGGCCTCCCAGGAGTGGGATGGAAGGGATGTCACAGAGATTTTCCACCAGGGTCCTCTGTGTATCTAGAGGGAACAAAACAAGCTCAAAGAATGCAATGTGAACAGTCCCCCTAGGGTCCTGCAGGGTAGCGGCAACCTTCTAGTCCATCTGCTTCAAGGAAAAGTTGCCCAACCATAAAAAGCAGCTTTCTCTGGTGTCCCGTGCAAAGTAAAGACCCTGCAAATGGGGCCACATATGAACAGAGAGGGCTTGGAGCCGGGGCGGGGAGTGCTGGACTCTCAGCTCTGACACTATAGGTTCTCTACCCCTTCTTGCTGTGTGTCCTTAAGAAACCCTCCTACCCTCTCTGGCTCAAAGCTTTCTCATCTGTACAAATGACTCCACACCAAATGAAAAGACCAAGCAAATTCTAGCCCATCTCCTACATCCAAGATAGTGAGCCAGGCGCCAGGTGGAGGGGAGAGAGGCACACTAAGGGGTGCAGCAGATAGTTCAGGGCACTGATCTAATCCTTTTGCACATATTAGCTCATTTAATCCCTACACCAACTGTGAGGAGGGCGTGCTTTTTATCCACATTGTGTTGATGAGGAAGGTGGGGCACAGAAAGGCTAAAGCTTTCCTAAGGTCATATGGTTAGTAAGAGGCAGAGCTAGAATGTAACATAGACAGTAGTTAGTTTCTGGAGTTCATATGGGTAACCCCCACCAAATGCTGCCGCTAGAGAAGCTGAAAACCCTCTCTGCCCTCCAGGCAGACTTGGTCCAAGGAAGGGAACAGGACAAATGTGAAGATTCAAATGCTGATACAATATTTAAATAACTCTTTGAGATAATAGTGGGAAAGATGCTGCCAGGGAAACATGATTAATTGCCAAATGAAAGTGTTTAGACAGAATTGCTCTAAAGGTCCAGAAAAAGAAAGAAAAAGCCAACTGTAAGCTCATTCTCAGATTGAAGGAAGCTGAGAAGGTTGAATGTAACTAGCTTTTGAAGAGTGAGCAGGATTTGAACAGGAAAGAGGCAGAGAGAGAGAGAGAGAGAGAGAGAGAGAGAGAGAGAGCATTCCAGCAAGAATCAAAATTCAAAGGGGCAGCTACTATGTTTGGAAAGGTGCGGTACCCCCAAATGACTGAAGATGGCTTAGGTGTGAGCTGAGATGAAGTCTGAACTTCACCCTATAAGTAATAGAGAATCATGGAGGAATTTTAGTGAGACTAAAAGAGTTTAATGACCAAAATGTCTGCTGGTGTTGCACTGGATACCCTAGGGGGCAAGGGAGGAACCTGATGAAACCTCCCAGGTGTTCACCAAAGAGCCCTTGGGTTTTGGCAATGGAAAGCAAGAGGCTAAGGTCATGACACTCTACAGAGACTGCCCAGGAAGGGATACACTTCAGTTGGAAGTCTTGAGGTAGGTTTCCTCCCAGGACTCTTTAGAATTTGGCACTCTGTGTCATCAGGGAAGCAGGGAAATAAGATCCAAAGTCCCCTTCCCACCCCCGCCACCCAAACCCCCAGGCTCACATCCAGTGAGCAAGATTTTTTAATGCTATTTTTAATCTTTCTGTTGACCAAAAACACACTGGGAAGAAATGAAGCATGAACATCAACAAGAGCCTCTCCCAACTCTTTCCTCTCTCTTCCCTCCTATTAACCACTCGGCGACCCTGCAGACTCACCATATGGTCCACAAGCTAGGCGGCCCTTTCTGATCCTGGATAGGCTGATCTGCTTAATTATTTGGAGGCTATAAATAGAAGCATTGGACAATAGGCTGAAAATTTCTTTTGGTCTTGCAAACAAAGACAGGGTCTTTGGCAGAATTGGAGAGTAGGGGTTTCACTCCCTCCATCCAGGCCATTTTCTTCCATCTGAGCCACCATAGCCTCAGGGCAGCTTCATAACCACCTAGGATCTGCTAGGGACGGCCCCCTAACAGCTGAGCCAGCAGGGAGATGCACTGGGGTCACCCACAGTTCTTAGAGTGGATGGGTTTCAGGAAAGAGATCACTTAGGAGACTCAAAAGGTCCATCTGCATTAGGTGTCTCCTTGCCTACAGAGTCAAGACCAGCTCCAGTCACCCAAAGCTCTTCCTACCTTACCACCCTCTGCACCCATGTTCAACCTTCACTCCTGCCCCCACCCCACTTGCAGGTTAGAGCAGCTTCCCCAAGGAGTGGATTCCTCCAGACCCAGAACCAGGAGGTAAGCCCAGTGAATATCCCCAGTGCCTGCAGGAGGAAGCCTAGCACCCAGGATTCCCCTCCTTCCCCTCGCCACCTGGACTCCTGCCACTTTTCATCTATAAGGATATTTTGTACTTCACAAGTATACCCTCTCTTGCCCGAGCTCTTAAGGTATTCCTTCTAGCTATCCCCACCCTCATCCCAGTGGCAACCCATGTTAAAGTCAGATGAGCCTAGCTTGGCCTAATGTGTCTGCTGCTTTACTAGTTGTGAGACCATTGGCAAAAGGCTTTATTGCTTACTGCCTCAGCTTCCTCAACTGTACAATGGGCACAATAGCAGTACTAACTCTTAGGATTATGAGGACCTGTTGGGAAAAAGCAAGTAAAAAGTGTCACTTAGAGCTTGACAACAGCAAATGCTTGCTAAGGTGTGTCGCTGGCAGCTTTTATATGAGCTTGACTCCTAGCATGCCACTGCACTGGATTCAGCATGTTTGCTAAGCAATTGGTTTCTCTGTTCTTCCCTTTTTCCCTTCACATCCCAAAGGAACAGCCAGGGAACCAGAGGACTCAGTACCTGGGGCTCCCAATCAAGTGCAGTATGAATCTGAATGTGTTTCCCTGAGTGCCTGACACCTGCTGTCTACCCTCTGTCATCTTACCTCCACCCTTACTCAGGGGCTCCCACTCTGCACAGGTGGCCAAGGTGTGGGGAGAGCTCTTCTTCCTAACACGTGTTTGCTTTTCAGTTAATGTGTTTGCCCAGATACATGACACCATGATGACCAATGGAATCAGAGGTGATTGGGTACTCACACACAGACAGGGCAACCAGGTGAAGGACAAAGCCCTTGCGGGACACCAGTCTCCCTAAGAGGGACAAGACTGGCTCCCCAAGAAGAGGAGAAAGGTCATCCCTCTCAGAGGCCCATGTATGTTTTTCCAAGGGAAAGTTCTCAGTGGTTCCAGCAGGCTTCTGGAACACTCCTACAGACCAAGGGTTAAGTTTCTCATTGTTTTGAAGCCACTGAGTTCATAGAGTCTGCCACCATCACACACCTCCTTCAGATCCATCACAAAGCACCCATCATGGGCATCTTCAGAGGCATTTATGGATTATGATCAAGGCTTAGAGAATTCTGCTTTATGCAAGTGTGGCCAGGCTAGGCTCCATGGACATCATGGAGGACAGGTGAGATGCTGCCAGTTGGAGAGAGTAGCAGGCCCTCATGAAGCACAGGGACCTCAGCACATGAGGAATCAGCCCTACTGGGCACTGTGCTGGCTCTCAGGTGGAACATGAAGGGAGTGGGTTTTGGAAAAAAGAGGCCAGGGTCAAGGCCTAGCTATGCCAATTCCTATCTAGGTGAACACTAGTCCTTCCTTTAACCTCCAAATGCCTCAATTTTCTCAACAAAGAAATGAAGATTAAAAATAGGGAGGGACACACCTCATCAACAAGGGTACCTACAAAATGAACATTTGCATACATAACCCTGAATTGTACCCCACATCTTTAAAATAAAGATATAGATATAGATAGATATAGATATCCTGCAGAAATAAGACCTGGTGTTTGATAGATGAGTTGGATGGCTATAGTTTACAATAATTGATTATATATTTCAAAATAGCTAGGAGAATAGTTCATGTGTTTATAACTTAGGAAAAAGACAAATATTTAAGGTGATATGTATCCCAATTACATTGATTTAATCTGTACAATTTATATGAATGCATTAAATTATGATGTGTACATAATATGCACATTTATTATCTATCAATCAAAAATAAGTCATAAAGAGAAAGAAAGATATAGATATAGATAAATAGAGACTTCCTGTAAATAAGATAGATTGTATATACTTTTTAAGTACACATTGGATGCTCAGTCATTTTTTTAAAAACCTGCAAAGGACTTTTTTTGGGGGGGAGGGTTGTTTTTGTTTTTGTTTTTTTAGTTGGAGTCTCACTCTATTATCCAGACAGGGCAATGGCATGGTCATGGCTCACCAAAGCCTCAACCTTATGCTAAGGTGATCGTTTTGCCTCAATCTCCCAAGTAGCTGGGACTACAGGTGAGTGCCACCACATCCAGCTAACTTTTGGATTGTTGTAGAGATGAGGTCTTGCTATGCTGACTAGGCTGGTCAATTTAGAAAGGTGACAAGCACATAGTAGGAGGTTTTTTAATAAGGTTGAAGTTTGCAGAATGATTGTGGTGACTGGTTCAGATTCCTTCTGCTCTGGGAAAAGGCTTAGTCCTGAGACTCACCCAACGTTTCACCACGGTAAATTCTCCAAGGATGAAGAAAGGTGGGCAAAGAGAAAGAGACCTTATCTCTCTTCTCAAAAGCTGCAGCAGTTAGATAAAGTATGTTGTAGGTGGCCAAGCAGCTAGATCCTTAAATAGCAACTAATGACTTTGATTGAAATTGATAATGAAACAACACCTGTTAGCTGATTTGAAGCCCCCTTAATTTGCCACATGGCAATTCTATTCACCAACCTATCAGCTGGTCCGTGAGCTGTAAAATGCTATAATGCCATACCATATGCCTCGCTTGTCTCCTGTGTTGGGAGGGGGAGGCTGTCCTCAGGATGGTTATCAGTCCCAGGGGCCCGACCACTCTGGAGGTTATCCCAGGAGCTTCCCAGGCATTCAGAAAGGCTTGAGGACACTCTGTTCCAGTGACCCCCACTGAGCCCTAAGTAGTAGCTGGACAGCCTCTTTGAAGGTGAAATCTCCCCCCAAGCAAGGGGAGAAATGCATCCCAAGAGTTACTGATGCCTTGCCATGACTGGGTCCTAGAAAAGCATCACTGGATGACAAAAGAAATTCTCCGCTTGAACAGTGAAATACAGTTGTCACCACCACCATTATCTCCCAAGATAGGGGCAGGACATGGAGAAGTAAACATGCCTACACCATACTGTGAGATCTGGTTTCTATAGCAACTCAACCAGGTTGCAGGAGTACCTATGAGAGAGATGCACAAGGATCACCCCAGACAGGGCCAGAATTCTGGAATCCCAAAGCAAGGACCACTCAGCAGTGTTTAGACCTCAGAAGGAGCTTTGTTCAGCCTCAGCCTCCCCAAGTGCAGGGATTATAGGCATGAGTCACTGTGCCCCACTTGTGCTAGGGATTTTAAAGGGAAAAAAAATCCCTGGATCTTCCAAAAAAGTCAGGGAAATCACGGGGGTGGGGGGAAATGTGGCTAGGACCTCAGCTTTCTACTTGGCAAGCTCCAAGAATATCCAGCAACCTGGAGCTAGTGTGCAGAGCTGAGACAGGTCCCATGGGTAAGCTGAGCTATGCTGGGATTTTAATTCATTTTATGTTTATTTATTATTTTTTTTATGTTTATTTCTTTAAGACAGGGTCTCGCTCTGTCACCCAGGCTTGAATACAGTGGCACAACCACAGCTCACCACAGCCTGGACCTCCTAAGCCCAGGCAATCTTTCTGCTTCAGCCTCCCAAGTAGCTGGGATTACAGGTGCATGCCACCACATCCAGCAAAATTTTTTCTGATGTTTTGGGGAGATGAGGTCTCACATTGCCCAGGCTGCTCTCAAATTCCTGGCCTCAAGCGATCCTCCAGCCTCAGCCTCCCCAAGTGCAGGGATTATAGGCATGAGTCACTGTGCCCCGCTTGTGCTAGGGATTTTAAAGGGAAAAAAAATCCCTGGATCTTCCTCTCCTCTCCTCCAACACACACACACACACACACACACACACACACACACACACACTGCAAACATATATGGGAAAATCAACAAATACAAATCTCTTGCCATTGTTGTGGTTGATTTGTTGATCAGAAAAATATCAGTGAATGACCAATTTCAACAAGGTTCTTTACTGAAAGTTTCTAATGAACTCTACTTTTGAATATTTCTATTACTATACCCATAGAGCACTTGTTGTTTTTAGCTGTGCAGTATTTCCTAACAGGACTCAGCATTGAGAGGGAAGGAAGAAGTGAGGGACCAAGGAAAAGACCTGAAACCCAAACCCCACACCAGGTACACGCTAGCACAATTAGCAACCAGTGACTGGCTTCCTGAGTGCTGATATGGAATAACTCAGGAAACCCAATCACACCAGGGTCCTGCCTACTGTCCACAGATGTCATCACAGTCATCGGTCAAGGCTGAGGGAAGTTAGCACAAACAGGCAACAGGGCCACCCTATCTCTGCTCCTTCATCAAATCCCAAAATACCACGACAACACCCAAGCCAGGGCCCTCTGAGGACATGAAAGGAAACTCAACTTCATGTAAGAGGGACTCAAAGTATGTCCCTTGTCAGTCAAGAGGCGGCACAGGCTGGAGAGACAGAGGAAGGCAGGAGCTGGGAAAATGAATGGGGCAAGTGTGAAGGAGGAAGGCACTTAGCTGGGAAGGTTGGCATCGGAGGGAGCTGGGTGGATCCTGGGAACCTACCTCTGTCAGGTGAAGCTTCTGTTTCTGTGTCTCCTGGCTAAGGAGACCCCTGGATGACCAGTGAGACTGAATGGCATCACTGCCTATGAAGAGCCCTTCAGCTGTGGAGCTGGCTGAGGAATCCAAACAGACAAGCATTCCAGACCAAAGACCAGTCTTTCACCACTACCTTAGGGGTTACTAGATAGATGCCCAACAAATACTGATTGCCTGGCTGGTGACTTCTGGCCTGGATTCCTGTCTGAGGGCTACAGTGGCCTCTCTCAGCTTGGATAGAACTAGGGAAGCTCTATCCAGATGCCCTGTATTCACCTCAAAAGAGCCCATGAAGAGAAATGATCCAGCCCAGGGAGATTCTCAAGGCCCTGGTCAGTTGCCCCAGAAGTCACCTCAACATTTGTCAAGGAGGAGTTGAGCCTTGAAAATCCAGACTTCATGCAGAAAGAAGCAGATAATCTCCCCAGATGCCCAAGATTAACTAGATGGAGGACAAAGAACAAAGGCCAATCCGGGTCACTCAGCAAGACACATCCCAGGTTGGCCTGGTTTCCTTAGAGTAGGTGGGACCAACAGGCTTCAGAGGATAGCTAGAAAGCAAACAATGGAGAAGAGGCCACAAGAGGTGACCCCTGTCCATTTCTCAATGACAGCCTCTCTGTCCAGGTGCCTACGCTGCAATGCTTTTCATACAAGCTCTCCCTCACAATGTCTTTTTTTCTGCCTCCAGACCTTTACTCACTACATTCTGCCCTCCTGGAAAGTTCTTTCTGCTCCTGTCTCCTCCCAAGCTCCTTCATCAAGCTTTGCCTGCCACAGAGTTGCATCAGCCCAGTGCCCTTCAGGGAAGAACTTGCCACATGACTTTGGGGAATGGATTTAGCAGACAGCCCCTGGCTGTCAGTTCCTTCAAGGTCATCCTCAGCTGCAGAGAGTGGCCTCATCCAAAGTTACCCTTCCTGGGACAGCCTGTAACTGATGATGGAGTGATGTGGAGTATAGAAGCCCCACCATTTGGGCCCCAAGGGATCAACTCTGTTGGACAAATTCACTCCACAGCTCCCTGCTGGATTGACTGAAGCCTTGTAGAAATTGGTATCAACCCTTGATAATGTGTCTCTCTGGTCACTCCTGCCTCTATCCCTCCTTTGTCAGGTGTGGATTCCTAATAAACATGGTGAGCCCAAACACAGCATCCATTTCCGGAGAACCCAATCTACTCCGGTGCCCATCCCACCCACAGATTCAATCACTGGCCATTATTATAGCAGCATGTATTCCTACCACAGAAGATGCTCAATAACCCTTTGACAAACACATGAAATAATTTGTTACCACTTGTTGGCTGAGCTCTTGAAGAGCCTCCCCCTCTTCCACGCACCCAGTAGATGTTGATCAGGTACATGGAATGATGTGAGACCAACGAAAGGAAAATGCTATCACAAGAGCAAGACTTCCTGTGGCTCCCAGGAATCACCCAACATGCTTGCTCCTAAAGACCATGCAGGGAGATGGCTCACCTGGGAGGTTTTGAATCCTAGGACCTCTACTGGTACCTAAGTGATGGTTCACTTAGGAAGTGATGGAAGGTCAGCTTTCATGACACCTTCCCATCAGCAATGCTTCTACCAGGCGCAAACAGAATTGCTCGCCATGGCACTTTAATCAGGATGGTGTGGCACCACCGTAAATGTTGAAAAGGTTATAATTAGAGATGCAGTTAAAACATCCAGGGCTTAGTGTTGCTAAAGATATTTGCAGAGTTTAGTGCAATATAAATAGCAGGGTTTCTGGTGTCATGCCTAAAATTTTGAGCAGGCTAGAGTTCCAAGGGGACACTTAGCAAATGCCCATCCAAGCTGGGACTTCTCTTGTCAGATTCTTCTCTACCTAATAAGAGTTCTCAAGAATAGACATCCAGAGTGTGTCTACATTCAGAAAGGGGTGACAAAATCTTGCTTCTCAAAGAGTAGGACAACCATGCTAGGACAGTTGCTGGAACTTGGTGGAACTGCATCAGCTCTGAGCTGCTGGAAGCCCATGTCCTGTGTGGGGAGCTCCCAGCCTTGTGATTCCATCGACTCGAATTTTAAAGCAATCTTGCAGAAAAGGGTCAGCATTTATCAGAATGAGGGAATTGCTTTCTAGTGTGATCTCAGCCCGAGTCTGCAGAATACACATGACACAGAGAAAAGGCAATCAACAAGGAAGATCATGGTCATAGTGCCTACCACAGGCCAGGCCTCTGCAGACATTCAATGTATCCTAATAACACTTTACAGAAGAGGAAACCAAGGCTCAGTGAGTTCGCAGCTAATCCAATATCACAAAGCTGACCAGAAGGAACATTTGGATTTGAATTCAGGTTTGCCCGATTCCTGCTTGGTTCTAACCAGGGCTCTTATTCTGTTGAGAAGAAAGGCTGAGAAGGGGCCCTTTTCTTCCCCTCCATGTACTTTTGTATTGCTTGAAATTTTTATGAAGAACAAGTCTTTTGTTACTTGTTAAGTCTTAAAATCATCAGAAAGAATTGATAGGCAACAAAAGTGGTCCCATATCTGTAGAAAAATGTATCTTACTTTGATAATACCCATCAACAGCTATGTTTAAAAAGTTTTTTCTTTGCTACAATAATTCCATTTCTGGAAATCTATCTTGAAAAAATAAGCAGAAGTGGACAAAATGTATATGTAAATGGTGACTTTGTTTTGAAGCATTACTTTTAATAACAACTACACTGAAAAGAAACTCAAAACAACAGAGAATAAAGATTGGGCATCTTCATGATGGACTGGGATAATGCTATTAAAAAGGGAAAATGCCCATTACATGTTTCTAGGTTTAAAAAGTAGCAAATTCAAGCCCAAGCATTCCTGTACATACATGCTGGTCCATGCATCCCTCCCCCAAGGACACAAAAGAATCTAGAAAGAGTAGATGGAGAGAGCTCCCGGGGTTAGGGCAGGTGGATGGGCAGAAAACCTTTACTTTTCATTTTCTATCTTTATGAATTATCTGAATATGTACTGCATGTGTAATTTTTATTTTAAATATATATAAGAGCTTTATGTAAATTATGAACCAATTGTGTTTTCAGAATAACATGTCACTATATAATAATAAAATATATCCAAATATGATTACTGCATTGCAAAACTACAGATGGCATTGCTTTCTCTTTATAATTTGTGTTTCCTAAGTTTTCTATCATAAACACAGAATTTTATTCGCATAAAAAAACCTCTTTAAAAAAAATTTTAGCTGGGTGCGGTGGCTCAAGCCTGTAATCCCAGCACTTTGGGAGGCTGAGGCAAGAAGATTGTCTGAGCTCAGGGGTTTGAGACCAGCCTCAGCAACATGGTGAGACCTTATCTCTACAATAAATCAAAAAATTAGTCGGGTGTGGTGACACATGCCAGTGGTTCCAGCTGCTTGGAAGGCTGAGGTGGAAGTATCACCTGAGCCCAGTAGGTCGAGGCTGCAGTAGCCATGAGCCTGCCACTGCACTCCAGTCTGAGTGATAGAGTGAGACTCTGACTCAAAAAAACAAAATTAAGACATCCTATTAATACAAGAATGTACTACCTCCAATAAGGCCCTTAGAAAGTTTGGGTTTCACTAGTCATGACCTGCCTTAGACCTACCCAAAGGCTGATACTGTCATGAGTACAAGGAATGGAAGGGACCCCATGACACCCTACAGGAGGCCAGCCAAAGCAGTAGATACAAACCCTGTTGGCTTAGCCTAGAATCCCTGCTGAAGCCACACTGCCTTATCCCAGGACCCTTGAAATACAAAGGAAGCCTGACTAGAGCACCCTAGAATTAAAAAGGGGCAAAAAAATCTTCTGATTTTCACCCTGAGCAAGACACTTGCTGGAGGACATCAGACAAATAAAAAGAAGAACCTCTCACCCCTGAAGTGGAACTGTCCACAGATGAGAGGTCATACCTGCTATATGCAAAGCTCTGCAGGGGTCAAAAAGATGACGTAGACCTGAACCCTGTCTTCAAAGGAGGGTGCAGTCCCAGTGAGGATGTGAGAAGGCATAAACTAACTCCAATCCCAGGCAGAAAGTGATCAGAGCCATGGCAATAGATATGGGTAAAGGGCAAGTGGGATTTTGAGAAGGGATGCTCCCTTCCAGCCTAAGGTGCAAGGAGGGCTTCCAGAGAAGGTGGCACATGAACTGTGTATCTGTGCAGGTGTAGGCAGTCTATGCAGCATGTGGGCCACACGTTCTAGCACCTTCCTCTCCTGCTTTATGGGCTAGGGAACTGGTAAAGCAGCATCAGGGCACCTATATTTCCAGGGATCCATGTGCCTAGACGTTCTTTTCTCGCCAGGGCATATAGCTTAATTACAAACCCACAGGAAACAAAAGTCTGTGGACAGTCACAAAAAGTATTTGAAATGTATAAGACTTTCACTATAGGAAAACATGCCTAACAAATACATTCCTGTGGAACACCCTTGGCTCTGATTAAACTCCTCAGTCAATGTCTCCTTCCCCCCAAACTTTGCTAACAGCAGTGAAAATAAAAGCACAGATCTCCTATTCGCTTAATGATCTTTGCTATCTCAGATATAAGCTAACTTTCCAAAAGAGCACAATGATTTTTAACAAAATTCAACAAGACCCTGACCTTAACCCCAACCCACCTGACCACTGGAAGGAGGGAGTCCCCAGACTCTGATCTCCTCACTTGCCTCTATCCCCAGTGCAGTCCAGACCCCTGATACAACTGCAGTAAGATGAGTCACGCCTTGTGGCCACACCCCAGACCACACGTAAGACCCCAAATTGATGGGATGATCACACAGAAGAAGTCACATTTGAGGGGCGAGTCAGGTGGGAGCCAAAGGAGGCTGACATCCGCCAGCATTCTTTGCTGGATGGAGTTGAGGGAGGTGGTTAACTTTTGCAAAAGTTTATTAGAGAATCAAGTGAGTTAATTTAATTGGGGCATGAAATACATCTTAATGGTGATGAGGAGGCGAGGTGATGATTTATTTATAATTGACAAGGTTGTATCTAACTACTGGGATAATTATACACTTTAGAAATGCACAAAGAAAAGTCCTCTTGTAAATGGTATTTGAGGCCATTAAGGGAAAATCCTGTCAGGGAAGCTTCTGTCTGATCCATGAGTATGACACTGCCATGAGAGCTACTGGCCACTTGGTTTCTGTTGACCCAGCTGTAAATTGGACACTGAATAATCTCTAAATTCCCTTCTAAAAATGAGGCCTCTTCCAGGAATAAGCACTTAGCCTCCATCTGCTTCTGATGATATTTTCTTATCTCAATTCAGGGACAAAAAAGGATCCTTCATCTTGCATCTGATCTGTTGTTTTTATTTTACTGATTCATGTTTAGGTCCCAGCTCTTGGATCCTCCATCAAAATGCAGATGGAGGGTGGGCAGATGTTAATTTAAACCCTAGATTTAGGAAAGTTCCTTAATCTCATCTGGAAAACAGGGATGGTGGCACCTGCTTGATGAGGTTGCTATAAGGACAAAACCTGGCACAATGGCAAGCTTGGTACAGGGTAAAAACTCATTATCATGCACTTTAGATTATCATGCACTTTAGATTAAGTCATGGTAAAGAAAGCCCTGCACATTGACATCGGTCTCTTAATAACTGATGATTTTAGCTTTGCATAGCGTCTAGCTTGGCATTTGTAGCCAATACATAAATCTCTAAGGGCTCACAAGCACTCAGTTTAACAATCCAACCAAAATTTTCTCCAGGGATAAGCCATGCATCATTAGCATGGATATTCCAGAATTCATCTTCTAACACCCACTGAGAAATTCTAACACGTACGAGAAGTTCCAGAATGCTAGAGGTGGAAAAATCGTATCCCACTATTCAAAGACTCTCCAAAGGAAGTAGCAGGGAGGACTAGATGTATCCTCCCACCTGAAACAACTAAAAATTCAGACAAGACTTCCAAAACCACAGTTTTCAGACACTGGAGCCCATGCAGGGAAAGACAGCTATCTCTGAAAGAGGAGAAACAAATAAAGCGAGCCCTATAGTTGTCCCAGCTTCCTCTCTGGAGAGAGTGTCCAGGCTACAGCAAGAGAAGGGAGGCCCTGGTAGAGCCCAGACGTCTCACTGAATTGAGAGATGAAGATGAAAGTCAAAGGAGGACAGAGTTCATAGGGCAGGACACCAGCAAGGAGAGCTGCCCAGAAAATCCTCTGGAGAACAGCAGGAGGACCTTGAGTCTTTTGCTAAGTATGGGTCAACATAGTCTTGTGTGAAACTACCCAAGGCAGGGGAGGGAAATACCCTAAAGGAGCAGATAGAACAAATCCTAGAGCTCACACGGAACTGGGAATTGTTCATGTCCCCACTAGCCACAGTGGAAACCTCAAAATTCATACTGAATCAGGTAGAACACGCAGAATAGCATCATCTCTAAGTGAGGAAAGGATAACTCTAGATTAAGGCAGCTCTGGTCCTACCTAATAAAGCTCAAAGGCAAGACCCAAAAGGATCAAACTGTTTCCACATAACCACACACCAAGAAAAAAAGCTCAAGAATGTTTATAGGAGTACTAAAATATCTAGCACCCAACAAGGTAAAATTTACAATGTCTGGAATCTAGTCAAAAAATTATCAGGTATTCTAGACATTCAAAGAAGTAGAAATTCAACCCATAATGAAAGGAAAAGTTAGTTGAAAGACTCCCAGTCCCCCAGGTCTGCAATCACATCTACAGTGTCTTATAGAACCCTCCTGGCCCTAGAAACGTATTTCAAAGTGCTTCTCCAATTCCAAACAAGAGATTTTCTCTTTTTTTCACTCTAAAGAAAGTCATCCTAGGTAGAGATGACAGAGAAAAAACAAACAAGCAGAAATGCTCACTCTCTAGCTTGTTTCTCTGTTTGCTAACAGTGTCACCTTTCCCAAGCAGAGATACTCTCCCATCTCGTTCATCTTCTAAGCTGCGCCTTTAATTTTACAAAGGTCTGTGGCTCTGTTTAGCATGTTTCACAAGTTTTAGTTTAGTTCATTGTGTTTCAGCCTTCGAACCTCTCATGATCTGCCCTAAATTAGAGGACTCTTCGTTCCTCATATGCAAGATTCTGTCCCTTAAAATCAGAGTTGGTCAGCCATCACGACACATGAATGTGTTCTCTTCACTTGATGCATTCACCTATTCCTTTTTCACTTGGGGATTAATAATTTAATTATGTGATTAGTGGAGCATACTCAAAATGCCTTCCATTACTCTTGGGCTATATTCCTTTGTTAAGGCCTTTTTCATATGAACTGCTGTCTGAAGTTATCTAGCGGAGCAAGAATTCCATAAACAGACCAGGCATACCGGTTTGCCTCACAGTGTCCACCTTCTATAAGCTGGATAAACTGCAATTTGTCCACACCACTGATCTTTTTGCAATGAGGGCACCTAAAAATGTCACTGGGATTGTGGACTCCCCCACAGATACCTCGCAGTAGTTGACTTTTGCTTCCTTCCTACCACTGTCATATTAATCCTCATTCCTGATAGTTATAAAGTTCCAGAACAATACACCAGCTTCAGTCTCTTTAAATTATTCATACATTCTCACATTTAAGCAAACTGAGTTCCTACTATGCGCCTGGCAGCACTTTTTTTTTTTTTTCGCTTTTTTGTAGAAAGAAGGTCTCACTGTGTTGCCTAGGTTGATCTTGAACTCCTGGGCTCAAGCGATTCTCCCAAAGTGCTGGCCTCCCAAAGGGGCCTCCCAAAGGGGCCTCCCAAAGTGCTGGGATTATAGGCATGAGCCACTGTACCTATTCAGCACTTTCAAACCCTGCATCCCTTCAGAACCCCGAGAGAGGGTAGATATTCTTACTCCCACTTTAATGGTGAGAAAGCTTAGGCCTCTAAAAGAGATTAATTAATCAGCTTTGGGTCCCACAGCTTATAGAACTTGAACTCAGGACTCCTAGAGCCAAGACTCTCCTGGCCAAGTCTCATTGCAACCACAGCTCCATCCTGGTCACAGCAATGTGTGGAATGTCCTTGGCCCTCCCTGCTCAGCCCCTCCAGGCTTCCTCAGAATCTTCCCACTTGGAGTGCTCCTTTGCCATCTGAGGCACAGGGATTTCTTTCTCTCAGTTCATTCACAATTGACAGGTTCCTACAAAATCTAGGTGATCTTCACCTGGATCTGCACCTGTCCTCATTGGTAAGGTTACAGGCTAGTGTCAGGCCAGCCTGAGGGACCTGAGGATGAACTCAGGCAGGGCACTAGGCTGCTACTCCTGAGTTCCTTCATCCCTCCCCATGAGCCACCTTCAAGGATGCATACAAGTCTGTCTCATGCAGGATACCCGTTCTCTATGTAAATGCAGGCTGGAGAAGTGGCCAGCCCCTAGGTCACAGTGGGGAGAGCCAGAATGCTATTCCCTCCCCTGGCACTGCTGTGCTGGGTGGAAACTGGGTCAGAGCTAGCCAGCCCATTCATTTAATCCAAACTCCCCCTCTCCATTCAGCTTTTAGTCTTCAGAGCTTTCAGTCCAAGGAAGCGCTATTTCCTCTGCAAAATAAACAAAATAAATTAAGCCCATGCTCTTTGATCTCTGAACATTTGTGTGGCTGATAGCACAGAAACGATCTGCTATCCTCCTAGCATCTCAGAGACACTGCAAAAATTTAGCTGTGGCTTCCAGCCACCTGCTAGCCACCTTGCTGAGAATGGAGCTTGGCTAAAGAAGGTGGTCTTTGCCACCCATTCACCCTCTAAAGCCTGCAAGAAGCATAACAGGGGTTGTCAAAAGAACCAAAGATTATGAGGCAGGAGCCCGCCTTTGTCTTTAGCTACATAGGCATTTTTTTAACCTGTCCCCATCCCCTCTCAGGGCTTTGAACTTGCTGCTGTTCCCATTTGACATGCTTTCTCTTGAGATCTTGGAAAGCTGGTTCCTCTTCCCTCACATCGAGGCTTAAACATGACCTCCTGGGAGAGGTCTCCCCCATCAAAGGTAGCCCCCAGACTCCATTCTCATGACTCTTCCTCAGCACCCTGTTCTATTATCACCTCGGCACTTATCATAATCAGAAATTATCTTGTTGTTGCATTTGTTCTCTTGTTTGTTTTCTGATTTCACTTCTACCTCCATGACAGCAGGGACATCATCTATCTTGATCAGCGCTGTATCCCCAGCAAAGGTCTGCCTATGGCGGGTGCAAGGCAAGTGTTTACTGAAGGAGAGAGACTGAATGAGGGCAACTGGGCTCTCTTTCCAGTGCCATAAGCTGCTTCCAGCACTATGTGATGCATCTAGTACCAGGATCTGCACCCACAGCATGGCTGCCATGGGTTGCAGGAGCACACTGGAGGGAGTGGGTCTGTGGGATCTGTGGGCTTGAGACCAGGAAGCCTGTCTGGGTAGATGAGAAGCACAGTTGGTTCTGAAGAGGCAGAGGACAGAGATGGGACTTTCCTAACAGGCTTGCTATGCTAGGACAGTTGAATGAAAGTTAGCAAAAAGGACTCTAGACCAAGAATGTAGACACTCTTGTTATGGGTGTTCCTCTGAGCTCTCAGATTTCCCATGTGTAACATGAGGTGGTTGCACTATCGAATATGCTGACTCTTTTGGTGGCACAGATCAACTTGAGAATCTGAAGAAGATACTGACTTCCTTTCTAGAGAAATGCTTGTGTATGTGCCTGCATTTCCTAGAGGAGCACAGACTCCCTGAAGCTTATCCACAAGCCCCAGGATGAAGTATCTCACTTAAAAGCTCTCCGACCACCGTGCTGGTCATTGCTCAGGAACCCAGTCTTTACCCCTTCTCTATGGACTACAATTTCCAGCTTGCCTTGCTCTCTTTCTTTTGGGTAGGTCTGTTCTGGCCAATGGGAATGCAGGCAGAAGCATGCAGGTCAGGGGAGAGGAGAAACCAGGGCATTTCCTCCTTTCTCTGCAATAGGCGGTGTCTTCATGCCTCGACCACCTTTGGGTGTCCTGCCCTCCCCAGATTCCTTTCTTCTGTGGTCCTGCCCCACCCTGCAGGCCTTCTGATGTTCCAGCATCCACTAGGTGCTGCTAGATCCTGGGTTTTAAAAAACCAGCTCCTCCCTTCTGCCTGTAGCCCTAGGGATGCTAGAATATTCCTTCTATTGCTATTCTCTGGGTTGCCTCTCCATTTCCTGCTTGGTTTTTGATCTCTTCTGACATCTTTGTAACTAGCTCCCGATATAGACTCCTGCTACTAGATCCTTTGCCATAAGCTCGAGTTTCCTCTGGGGTCCCTAGTGTATCAGCCTCCCCTCAACACGAGCATTCTGAGAGCCTCTGGAGAGGGCCAGTCTGAGCTGAAGACACAAATCCTAGGAAGGTCAGACAGATGGAGACACTAGAAAAACCCACGTTGCCTGTGAGTACAACAGCCCTATTCTTTCTGTTCCATTCTGGGAGGGAAGAAAGGCTAAATATGAAAAACGTTGCAGTCACCACCTAGTTAAACAGTTTTCTGCCTTTTTGTGGATGAGGGAAACAAATGTGAGGTCCTGAGCAGCCATCTATCAAACGATGCTCTCGCTCAGATGAAACAGCAGCCCAGGTGAATTTTCCTGGAGTTCCTACTTGGGAACTCATGCTAGCTACTAAGCGCTCCCTGCCAAAAATACCCGATTATGCAAAGCGGGGCAGCAGGAAAGCCAGTCCTGTGGCATCAAAAACACACACTTGTCTAGATTTTGTCAGCAGTGATCAGGCATCCTCCATCCAGGGAGAGAGTGCAGTCAGGACTCTGCACCCCCAAATGGTCCCATGTAGAAGGGCACCTTATGTTCTCACTGTGCCAGCTTCCTTTAATGAATAGTCCCACTTATGAGGTCTCCTGTTCCTTCCAACCAATTTGCAAGGCAGGTAGAAAAGGCATTGGGCTGGGAGAATAGACAGGGTTCTCCTTCCTAAGAACAGAGGCACAGAGAGGTTCTAAGGCCACACAGTCACTTGGAAGCAGAGCTGGGATTAGAACGCAGCCTGGGCAGGGAATGACTTCGATGGCCCTTACACATCTTACACACACGAACAAACACAAGCCTCAATACCCCATTAGAGTAGGCTCCCCCAGACACAGAAATGCAGTGAAGATTTCAGTGCAAATTGAATCGTGTGGAAACACTGACATTCAATCATGTTTTGACCTCAAAAATGGCAGTGTTGCATGGTTTGAATGAACAGTTTATTTGGGTAGTGATCCTAGGGAAGAACTAATGGGGGAGTTAGGAAATAAGATGAGAACGTGAGGATTCAATGCAAGGCTTGTTAAAGGCCAGGGCAATGCTGGGGACATCCCAGGTTCAATCCTGCTGGGGACTTCTGAGAGGCAGGGCAGAAGTGCCCTGTTTCACATGGCAGGCACCAGCCACATTAGGCTATGCTATCTACATTTATTAAATTGAAAAACTCAGTTCTCCAGTCACACTAGATACATTTCAAGAGCTCAATAGCCACATGTGGCTTCCATGTTTGGCAACACAGATACAAAACATTTCCATCATCACAGAAAGTTCGATGGGCAGCACTGAAGTAGAATATGCCTCAAGGCAGTGACAGCTGAGGGGCAAAATCTGGGGTATCTAAATTGCCATTGGGGTCTATCATTGGCAAGGGCTGTTTCTGGGGGTGGTTACTCTGGGCACTTCCATATATCCTGGTTCACACTGGCAGGGGGAGGTGAAGGCACTGAAATAAGGGACAGTTGAGTGGGATAGTTGAGCTGGGGACATGGACAGGACAGTCACATCCTCTGCTACAATCATCAACCCTTCCTGCACATCACCTCTGCTCTTCTCAAAGTCCCTCTGGGTACAGGCATTTTGACAGCTCTTTCCCATACCAATGTGATTCCAGACATGATGAGAAGCTACTCTCCCCAGGACAGCACACTGAGAAAGACACAATTCAGGCCTTCCAAACATTTATGGTCTGTGGCAGTCAGCTAGGACACACACCGCAGCATATAGTCTACAACATTGATCAATAAGCTAAATTAGGAAGTCTTTATGAAGAAGCCCTTGTAAGCATGGCATGTGCTTGGCTCATGGCATGTAGGAGCTGCCTAAAGAACTGACTATGGATTTAAAACATATACACAATGGAATATTATGCAGCCATAAAAAAGACAAACATATGGACTTTGCAGCACTTGGATGGATTTGGAGTCAATCATACTCAGTGATCTATCCCAGAAACAAAGAACAGAGTACCATATGTTCTCACTCATAAGTGGACCTTGAACAATTATAGTACTATAAGTAAAAGATTGGTAGTAGTGGGAAACTGTCAGGGGAGAGGGGTGGGAAAACTGCTAGGGGAGGGAGGGGCATGCTTCATCCACAAGGGTACCTGCATAATCAATGTTTGTATATCTAACCCTGAATTGTACCCCACATCTTTATAAAATAAAATAAAATAAAAAGAACTATCTAGAACATAAGAGGCACAGTTAGAGGCTGAGTGTCCCCATTAAGCAGGCTGGTCCCTGAAAATCCACACTGTGGCAATAACTAAAACAGATCTTTGTGACAGCACTGCCCTGGTCCTAAACCTGGCAAGGTCAAGGTGATGCTCTGAAGCCCAGCACTCAAAATCTTCTTCTTAGCCTCTCCTTCCCCCCAGAGGCCTGCTCAGGGCATAATACAATGACCAGAACATAGACTCTCTAGGGCCTGGCTACCTGAGTTCACATTCCATCTCTTACTGCCTAGCTATGTGACCTTAGGCACATTATTTGAGATCTCTGAGCCTGAGATTCCTCATCTGTAAAGTGGGCACAACTGCAATACCTTCCCAATAGGGCTTTTGAGAAGATTAAATGAGTCCATGTTCACAACGCTCTTAGAACAGAGATGGAAAATTCCTTCTGTAAAGGGCCAGATAGTATTTTTGGCATTGCAGGCCACATAGTCTCTGTTACGTCATCTCACTATGGTCCTTGCATCACCAAAGCAGACATAGGTAATGTATAATGAATGAATATTCCAATAAAACTTTATCTATAACATCAAGCAGTAAGCCAGATTTGCCTGGTGGGCCATAGCTTGCTAACCTCTATCTTAGAATGATTCCTGCTTTATAGTAGGTGCTATATGAATGCTTGTTACATGAATAAATAAAGTATACTATGTCCTCCCACCTCTCTGATTCTTCCTGTGTTGTTTTCTCTGCCTCCTCCCCCACTCATCCTTCCAAAAAAAGCTCAAGATGTCTTCCTGGGCCCTGCCTCTTTTCTAAGTCACACCCTTATGACTCTGTGCTTGCCCTTCTATCATGACATTTGTCCCACCCTATTTGTAGATAACTGCAGAATGTGATGGTTCCTGTAAAATTAGATGATATAATGTCTTCATTTTACAAATAGGGACACAAGGCCCAGAAAGGCCAGTGACTTACTCTACATCACACAGGGCAAAATGAGGACCAGATACCAGGTGCCCTGATTCTCAATTCAGTGCAGTCTTAGACCTAAGGAGACAAGTACTATAGGGGAGTGGGGTACAGATCACTCGGCAACAGAAGCTCCATGGCCAACAATCGACTGTCCCTTTCTGAGGGTTGCTCTGCCCTTGAATTAGGGCTGGGCTAGGTCGCCCCTCCCAGAGGGTCTTCCTTCTGTAGCACCTCTCCAGGCAGTTCACTTAAGGACTTGTCCCTCTCCAGGCAGTTCACTTAAGGACTTGACACTAGGCAGGCCTGGTTCACTTCTGATTGGCCACACATCCAGGGTGGACCAGGCATGCTCTAGATGAAGTGCAGCAAATCCTGTGTGCTCTGTCTTCCTATTCCTCTACTGTGAGCACTACCCAGTTTTCTGTGCAGAGGGGACACCCAGAATAGACTCACATGGAGACCTGCCACAGGGAACTGTCCTGTCCTACACCCTATGCAGAGCAGACTCCAGAGCAGCCTACAACCTGAGGGTGGGGGCTCCAGAGAGGCACAGCCCAAGTGCTGCACTCACACACACACACACAGACATACCAACACACACACATAAGCAAACACAGGCACACAGACACATGCACACACTAACATAAACACACACAGGCACACATACTCACACAGACAGAGGCACGCACATAAACACATCTATAAACACAGACATACATGGACACTGACATACACATGAGCACATACGTACACACAGACACATCAACACAGAGAGACATATACACACATAAACACATATGTATATAGAGAAACATAAACACATACATATGTACACATGCACACTCACACATAAAAGTACCCTGAGAGATATTTCCACATGCACATACAAAACATGTAAACATACACATATAGCTATAAACTCTCAGGCAACCTTACGTTCCTATACATACATGTACACACGGACACACACACAGAGGCACACCCATACAGTCTCACACATATACTCACATACTGCCAGAAGTTTTTAGCTTTTACTTTACATATACTATAAATACTGGGTGTTTTCCCAGGAAGACGTCTAAGGTCCCTGAGAAAGGGACTGTGTCTTGTTCACTCCCCCAAGCCCTGTCCACCATGGTGTCCTTCTGCCTGGTGTCTTGAACATTTCCTCAGTGGAGGAATGAATGAAGCTGTCCATTCCTGGGTCCTAGATCCATGGGCAAAGTTTGGTTAAGATGAGCTGACATTGGTCTCTGTCCCCATCACTCCTGAGGAGTAAACCCGCTCTCACCCCCTCCCAGAAAGGCTTTCTCTAGCCCATCCCTGCTAGGGAAGCAGCCGACCTCTTGCCAGCCCCTTGGCAGAGTGCTGCTGATCCATACTTCTGCCCAGAAGTGGCCAAAACTGTGATAAACTCAGACCAAGTCATTTGGTGACTTGTCTGGGACTGGAACAAAAGATCCCACTGGGGTGGGGAGGTGTAGCAGAAACTATTGACCAAAGTGACCCAGCCCCATTCTCCCAACATGCAGAGTCCTGGCTGGACTTTATAAGTAAAGATAAGAGGCCAAGAGCGGTGACTCAGCCTGTAGTCCCAGCACTTTGGGAGGCCGAGGGGAGAGGATTGCCTGAGCCCAGGGGTTTGAGAACAGCCTGGGCAACTTGGTGAGATCTTGTCTCTACAATAAATCACAAAAAAACTAGCCAGGCATGATAGCGTGTGTCTATAGTTCCAGCTACTTGGAAAACTGAGGCGGAAGGATTGCCTGAGCAGGTCGAGGCTGTGGTGGTCATGAGCATGCCACGGTACTCCAGCCTGGGTGACAAAGAGTGATACTTCAACTCAAAAAAAAAAAAAAAATACTAGAGTCAGGAGTCACTTCTACCTGAAGTGACACAGGCCACGGTCCTCATCTGTTTTCCTTCAGACCACTATCTTGCAAAACAGTGCTGAGTTCCTCAACCCTGAGAAAGATAATCTCCCCCTGCTTTTAAAAAAATCTCTCCCCAGTGGGGAGGCAAAGGGCTTAAGAGAACTGGCTTTGGCACCGTCACACTGTACTTACTGTCTAAGCATGGCCTGTCACCCCATCTGGGTCTCAGTGTTTTCCCCACTTCTACAAAATGGGGAGAATAATCTCCCCACTCAGGATATAGCCACCAAGAAAAAAAGACTCTGACCTCATGGGAGGTGGGAGCGAGGAGAAGGGCAACTCTCAAAGCCTGAGGAAAAACATTCTTTGGCGGCACCTCCCTGATGAGCAGAGAAGAGCCACTCTGCAAATTAAGTAATTGATGGAGCACACTCTAAAAATACAAACTAGGTTAGCACTCAGGGTAGTTTATTGCTCCAAGAGGGAGTTAATTCAGGCACTCGAATCTCCCTGGAACAGGGACTGTGAGCCCAGAGCAGTGGGCTCGTGAGCCAGGGGCCTTGTGGAAACCAGCTCAGATGTGCTGTGTACTTAAGGCTGAGCAAGACGAAACCAGAGAAAATGGGACGAGTAAGCATGGGGGTGGGGGAGAGGACCCGGGCCTTGGGGCACAAGGGAAAGGAAGCTCAAAAAGGAGGCAACATGCAAGTCAGTAACAGGAAGCAGGACAGGTGTCGAGAGGTGGAAGGACTGCAAAGATCCCAGCCTCCTAGCTTTATGAAGCCCCTTGCTACTCCCAAGGAGGTCCCCAGACCAACCGCATCCACATCACCTGGCCCTTGTGAGAAATACAGAACCTCAGGTCCCACCTCAGCGGACCCGGGTCTGCACTGTCACAAGAGCCTCAGGAGATTTCTTATGCATGTGAAAATGAGAAACACTGGATCAAGGGGTTGAGGTCCCCGAGTTCTGGTCTAGCTGTTACCATCAAATTGCTGTGTGGTTTGTGGCAATTATTTGACCCCTGGATTAGAATTTTCTTATCTATGCTAAGAGATGAGTGAGCCTTGTTTCTCTCTCTCTCTCTCTCTCTCTCTCTCTCTCTCTCTCTCTCTCTCTCTCTCTCTCGGATTCTGGATTCTAGGAGGCTCAAGTCAAATCCTTCATCTGCAAGCCTTGGAAAAGGTGGGGGGGTGGGTACTTTACAAACAAATGATCCTATTTTCTATCAGGCTGCTCTCTTCCCCTTTCTTGGCGTCATTCATATACAGAGAGGCAGATGGGGAGATGATCCTTGAAGGACATACTGCAGTCAGGAAGAAGCTTCTTAATGTCAATTTAAGCCTTAATATCTCTCAATTAAAAAAAAAGATTAAAAAAAAAAAAACCCAGCCTCTTGCTAATGAGGAAGGAGCAAATCTGAGTCATGCTAAGTAAGTGAGAGCATTTCATCTAGAAATCCCAGATCCGGTGCTATCCCTTGCCTTTGGGCAACTCAACTAGCACCACAGAATTTCCACTTGAGAAATGAGGCTTGCAAGGCTCAGAGAAGTTAAGTGAGTGGGTCATAGTCACAAAGTTGGTGAAAGGCAGGACTAGGATGAGGAGCCAGGCTCCCAGCCTTCTGATATAACTGTCTTCAGTACCTCAGGGTACCTGTGTCCTTGACAGTCGACCCAGACAGATGGAACAACAGGAAGGGAAAAGCCATTCTGAGGGTAGTCTGAGTTGTCCAGAATTGAGACAATAAATCTGCCATGGGAGGAAATGATATCACAGAGTTTCGATAGACAGTTTCTAAATTATTGCTTAACTTGTTCCATCCAATTCACTGCTTCCCTCCATCAGCCCCAGGGCCAGAGAGGGCCTACTAGCTACCTTCTACATAGGACTGTGGTTATGTGTGAATCAACTTGGGTAGGGCGTGGAGGAATATGGCACAATACCTAAACCCAAAAACAGAGGAGACTTAAGCACATGCAGAATGAAACACACCCAGAGGCCAAACACACAGTCTCTGGTGATACTGGGAGTAGCAGAGAGATCTTCATATAAGCCCACTACTGGTTTCCAAGAGAGCTGACAGCAAACTGCTTTGCCTTGCCTGGGCTTTGGGAAGGACTCTTGAGGATGGAGATTCATCTAAGTTCAAAGCTGCTAGTAGCAGGCCCAGGGCACCTGTCAGTCTGCAGCTATGAGGGCACTTGACTCCAGTGGAAAAGTACCTCACTGGGCCCTCATTTCTGGCTCCAGAATGGTACCCCCTGCCTCTGGAGCTGCTTGGATTTTCCCTGGTTTTAGATGGCATTGTGGTATTATGAAAATACTTCACTGGATGGATATAGAGTCTATCATACTCAGTGATCTATCACAGAAACAAAGAACAGAGTACCATATGTTCTCACTCATAAGTGGACCTTGAACAATTATCATAATACTATAAAAAAGGGATTATAGTGGGAAACTGCCAGGGAGGGGGTGGAACTGGCAGTTGAGGGAAACTGCTAGGGGAAGGAGGGGTACACCTCATCAACAAGGGTACTTGCATAATCAACATTTGCATACCTAGCCCTGAATTTTACCCCACATGTTTAAAAATAAAACAAAAGAAAATGCTTGGGGCTTTAGAGTTAGAGGAGCCTGAGTTTGAATCTGAATGCTGCTACTTACTAGCTTTGCCCTCCTTGGGTGGGTCACTTAAACATACTTCACCTTAACTTTCTCATCTGCAAAATGAAATAACAGTGCCAACCTCATATGGTTGTAGAGAGAATTAAATAAGACAACATACACAAAGTACTTTGCTTATACCTGGCAAACACCAGGCATCTAATGAGTGCAAGTTTCCTCTCCAAATAGAAGACAAATTAAGCTGTCCAAGGGTGGGCTCTTTCTGAGAATTTTCTCTTCCCTCATGCATTATATTAAAAGACTGGACTGTCCAAGTAAGATTTCTTCAGCCCAAGGTTGCTCCATTGCACAACTATGAAGGCCCATTGTGGTCTAGATGTATGATGCCCCCTAGGGCTAGGCAGTCCACACCCTGCCTCAGCCTATGGAGAAAATCCATGGGACTCTAAGAGAGAAAGGACAGATCCAAATGCACCCTGACAGAGAATGGGATCATCCCAAGAAAGTGTTCCTGGCAAGGGCTCAGCTGGCAGGAAATAGAAAGACCAGAGAGGGCATACCCTTGGCAGGAGCATCAGGAGCTGACAGCAAGCCGCTGAAGGTGGAGGCAAAGACAGGACGTGTGGCCCAGGGGCTGTACCTGCCTGGCCCCGGCTCTGACCTCTCTGCCCCTCCGTAGCCTAGCAGCTCTCACTCCTAGCTCCTCACTGCCTACCTTAGGCTCCTCACACAGTCTTTTCCTGCTCCACTTGGTCTCCCTAACTAGACAACAAGTTACCTTTTGGCAGGGGAGTGATCACATGGTGCCATGAAAGCCCGGGTCTGCATCACCTGTTAGCTAACTGTCTCTTCAGCTCCAAAGGAAGACTGACATAGCCAACCACTACTTCGCAGGGTGATTGGAGAGCCCACACGAGCTCGCTTGTTCACTCATTCAAAAAAACGTGCATTGAGAACCTACGGCATGCCACATACTGTGCTAAGCTCTGGAGTGCAACAGTGAAAAAAGTAGACAGGATCCCTGTCCTCAAAGAGTTTATGCTCTAATGAGAGACAAAGGCCGATCAAGTACACAAACAAGTATCATATATTATGTATGTGTTCAATTGTGATAAATTCCAATAAAGGAGTTCACCACATTTTATAATCAACCATTAAAGGCTTCAGTAATCACAGAAAGGACTGATGCAAGAGACAGGCTGAGTGTAGCTCTGGCAAGAGAGTAAGGGCCAGAGAGGTAAGAGAGAGAGGAGAATACAAGCAGACAGGGCGAAGCAAGAGATCTCTTTCTGCCCTGAAGCCCATTCACAGAACTGAGTATTTGCCCATGAAGGAGGTATGTTATCGCCTTTGATTTGACAGTCCAGGAGAAAGCAATCCCTCAATCACATAAACAGGACTTGAAGAAAGAAGGGAGAAGGAAGGGAGTGAAGGAGGAAGGGAGAGAAGAGAACAGGTAAGGGAAGGAAAAGGAAGAGGAGAGAAAAAAAGTAAAAATAGAGAAAAAGAAAAAAGAACCCTGTGCTAGGGCAAACCCACCTAAAACACAGAGCCTGTCCCAGGATCTCGAGGTGACCTCCAGGCCAGACTGTGAAGAGCACCATGTTATAAAGCTGTTGCCACCTCCATTTGGCATGCACCATCACCTCCTGTGGCTCTTGGCCTTATGCATTCACCTGTTTAAAAAAAATGTTGCATTGCAGTTTCTTCTCAGATGCTGAAACTCAGTGAATGTGTCAGTTTCCAATCTTAACTCCTGGTTGCATTGCCACGGTGCTGGCAGGACAGACTTCGCATCAAAAAACTACACTTTAATCAGCCTCTCTATTGGTGCATTTTTTCAGGTTGGAAAGTCCATCTCTGAAGCAGTCATCTGCACTCATGTTGGCGGACCCACATTCAGCAGACATAATGCTAGGAGAAGGGAAGACCCCAAGGGATTCCAGGGTGCCAAGTGTGATAATCCAAAAGCGTTCCAGACATCGCAATTTAGTTTGACTTCATTCTCAGGCATAAAATCCAGTGGTGGAATGCTCAGTCACAGCATTAGAACCATTAGGATATTGGGACTAAAGCCCATAGGGTCTCCTTTTACTCTAACACCTGCATTTGCCCATAGGGTATTTAGACCTTCTCACGGGCACTGCTGCAACTCGGCAAAGGCTGAGTTCCCAAGTTTCCAGACTTGGGGTGAATAGAGGACAACGGTCAAAGGGACCAGAGAATGGGGAGTCCAGAAGTTTCAGAAAGTTTCAGGAGCTATCACTCCTGGCCCTGTTTTTCTTTTAAAAAGAACTCATTTATTTAACTCATGTAAACATTTTAAATAGACCACACTTTGTATAATCCTGCTTGGCTTCCCCAAGTGCACAGGGAGGCACAGCAGGTCATTCACCAATTTCCACCTAAACAAGGGTCTTGAATTTTGACCTTGAAGCTACTCCTGATGAGATGTCATGGGAAGGGGAAAAGATGACATTGTCCATCAGGTTTAAACTTTTATCCAGTTACCAGATCTTATCCTGGTAGTACACAGAAATTAATATTGGGCAGGGCTCAGTGGCTCAGCCTGTAATTCCAGCACTTTGGGAGGCCGAGGTAAGTGGATTACCTGAACCCCTGGGTTCGAGACCAGCCCAGGCAACTTGGTGAGAACTCATCTCTACAATAAATTGAAAATTAGCCAGCATGGTAGTGCACGACTGTAGTTCCAGCTACTTGGAAGGCTGAGACAGAAGGATGGCCGGTGCCCAGCAGGCCGATGCTGGGGTGGCTGTGAGTGTGCCACTGCACTCCAGCCTGGGCAACAGAATGAGACTCCAACTCAAAAAAAAAAAAAAGAAACTAATATTAAGTTTACATATTGAGTAATTATCCTCTGGCACAATCATATTGCATTTGATTATTTTTCATTTATTTATTTATTTAGCCAGGGTTTCATTCTTTTGCTGAGAGTGCAGTGGTAAAACTGTAGCTCACCAAAGCCTTGAATTCCTTGTCTAAAGCTATCCTACCTCAGCCTCTTGAGTAGCTGGGACTACAGGTGCATACCACCACATCCGGTTACTTTTTTTCTTTTCTTTTCTTTTTCTTTCTTTCTTTCTTTCTTTTTTTTTTTTGTAGGGATGAAGTCTCATTATGCTGCCCAGTCTGATCTGGAATTCCTGGGCTCAAGCAATCCTCCTGCCTCAGCCTCCCCAAGTGATAAGATCATAGGCGTAGGCGTGAGCCATCACTTCTGGCCCTGTTTTTCTTTTTAAAAGAGTTCAATTATTTTACTCATGTAAACATTTTAAATGGATCACACTTTGTATAATCCTGCTTTGACATTTCTTCTTCTTTTTTCAATATTGCCAGAACCAAGGGATTTTGGAGTCAGAATGCCTGACCTGTAATCCGGTAGCCATGTGACTCTAAACAAGTTACTCAGCCTCCCTGTGCCTATTATGGGCTGACTTATGTCCCTCCAAAAAATTCATGTTGAAGTCCTGATCCTCTGTACCTCAGAATGTGACTGTATTGGAGATAGGATATTTAAAGATGTGATCAAGTTAAAATGAGGTCATTAGGGTGGGCCCTAATCCAATAGGACTGGTGTCCTAGAAGAGGAAATTAGGACACAGGCATGAACAGAAGAAAGATGGTAGGAAGACAATGGGGAAAAGAAGGAAGCCTTCCACAAGCCAAAGAGAAGGGCCTGAAACAGCTCCTCCCCTCACAACCCTGAGAAGGAACCAGCCCTGCCAACACCTTGATCTAGTGACTTCTAGCCACTAGAACAGTAAGAAAATAAATTTCTGTTTTGTAAGCCACCTGGTCTGTGGAACATCTTCACAGCAGGCCTAGCAAACTAATCCAGTGCCTCACTTTCCTTTTAAGAAAATGGACATAGCCGGGCTCGGTGACTCAGCCTATAATCCCGTGCCTTTGGGAGGCTGAGGTGAGTGGATTGCCTGAGCCCGCGGGTTCAAGACCCACCTGGGCAA